>NC_135492.1:44481816-44783482 GCF_052094955.1 Ictidomys tridecemlineatus | reverse complement strand
GTACCGGAAAGGGATCTAAATGCTGAAGGAAAGTGAAGGGGGTTTGATGACCTCTGCTCACTTCTGAGGGGTCACAAGTATTGGCTGTGTTCCTCTCAGAAAGACCACATCTTGCTCGTTAGTCTTGCCAAGTCTCCTCTCCCTGCGTTCTTGTCATACTGCTTGACCTTCAGCCCCTTCTGCCTAGGGATGGTGAAGACTGGCTGTCCTTAATTTCATGCATGAGTCTTTGTTCATTGCCTTTAACCAAGCTGCAGTCTTATAAATAATAGTTTGGCAGAAGCCCCTTTGACTGTACTCCTGATTGATGCTGGGATCGTGGCAGCTAAAACTGTGATGAGGATAAATGACAAGAATTTAGACAATACACTTGGCCTCATGCGATCAATGAGTGAGGGCCTGATAATATGAATCATTATCATTGTTGCTTTGTTGCTTTGGCCTAAATTGTCCTGATCATTGTCTGTATCTGTGGTACCTATCCATACACGAAGAGCTCATTAATAACCTTTTGTCTTCTTCAGGTATCACTTAAATTATCTGGACTGTCTTCTTCATTTTCCTCAATCCTGGGTAAAATTACATGTTCAATTTTTGTCATTCATCTTAGTCCTTTTTCTGTTGCTATCACAAAATACCCAAGACTGAGTAATTCATAAAGAAAAAAATATTTCAAATGATTCTAAAGACTGGGAAGTATAAGGCTAGGGCCTTCTTGCTAATGAATATTTCCAGGGTGACACAGGGCATCACATGGCAAGACAGAGCCAAATTTGCTTTTGTAACAGACTCACTCTTAAGATGATTTGGTAACCAATTAACTCATTAATCCCACTCATAGATTAATCCAGGACCTGTCCTTATGACCTGATCACCTCTTAAAGTTCCTAACCATCTCTTCTCTTCTTGTCCAACAGTAGGGATTAAAGCTTAACACAATTTTCTGGTAGAGAGATTAAAATCATAGCAATATCTAATAAAGATACACAAATAATGTTGAGCCTTTAAATATAACTATCCTGTTTTGTATTGGGCAATGTTAACTAGTGCATGACTCCTATTTTTAGCTGTGTTAATCAAAAATATTGTTCGATTATTGCCTCCTTTTGAGAAAATACCATTATTGAACATAAATAACATAAATGTAACATATTTACATTAATGGGCAATGATGTGAGGATAGCATTGCTGGGGTTCTTCCCACATTTATTGGCAAGATGGAAAGGAACAGTCTTTGATGTCATCGAGAAGCTGTTGTACCAGTTCTGAACAAACTGCCTCTTTACTTTTTAAATGAAAAAAATTAAACCCCAAGTGTGCAGGCCACAGTTGTTGGGCTTTTTGCTGCCTGCAAACAAATGGAATCATGACAATTCTCTTTAATGAGAGATTGAACCAAGTCTCGCCAGTGTCATTAGAAAACGTTCAACAGAGTAACAGGTGTATTTCTTTGAGAAATGCAAATTTAACAGAGTAACAAGGATATTGCTTTAAGAAATGGGGGCTACTTTTAAAAATACACCAAATTTCTACACTTTATCAGTATCCCTTCAGTTAGTCAGCTTTCTGTCACTGTGACAAAATATCTGAGATAAACAACTTACCAGGAGGAAAGGTTTTGGCTCACGGTTTCAGGGTTTTTTCCATGATTGATTTGCTGTTGCTTCAGGTCTGTGGTGAGGAAGCACATCACAATGGGGGGATATGGCAGAGGAAACTGCTCACTTCATGGCAACTGGGAGACAATGAGAGACAGGAAGGGAATGGGTTCCAATATGTCCTTCAAGGGTGTACCTCCAAATGACCTAACTTCTTTCTACCAGCCTCAGCTCTTAAAGGTTCTACTACCTTCCAGTAATTCCACAGGGCTGGGGACAAAGCCCCTAACACAGGAACCTTTGGGGGACACTTATTCAAACCATAGCACCCATGAGGAGTGATTTGCAAAGCAGACTTGTTCAATCTTGGTCATTGCTGTATCCAAAGTGTCTTCTGCAGTGCTGGATATAGACTTCATAATCTGCAAACAAATGTTTTCTTACTGAATGTGCACAGTGTGTGTTTAGTAGAGAGTGTGACTGATTACATTTATAGGCAATGACAGGAGGAAAGCATCGCTGAGGTTCTTCCCACATTTATTGCCAGTTTCCATGGTCCAAGGCCTAGGAGGGAAGATAACTGGAGACTGCTGTCAACATCTATGTCTTTATAGGACATAGGACAACATTCAGGGAGGGGTAGGCTCTCTGAAAACAAATCAGGACATGAATGTGAATAAGGAAGTGTTTAGTCTCTATACGGAGTGGTAAGTTCTTCACATCTCTGAAGACACTTTGTGCCTTTTGGGGCCTTAAATTACTTCTTCATTATTTTTCCATAATTTTTCAAATTTAGAAAATCAAGAGCATAGAAAGATCTGCAAAATTAAAAAAGACCTATAGGGGCTGGGGTTGTGGTTCAGTGGTAGAGTGTTCACCTAGCATGCACTGGGTTCCAGCCTCAGCACCACATTTAAAAACATAAAATAAAATAAAGATATTGTGTCCACCTACAAATATATATATACAAATAAATAAATGATGTCTTACATAAAATATAAAATAAAGAATCTATAGTCCTGCATCTAGACTTCAACAATTTCTGGGTGCCTTTGATGGACATTCATTTCCTATTAACACTAACTTCTTTCTAGAGCCTTTTTCTGCTGATGTTTTTCTGCAACCCTGCTTGGTAATTGTGACTGACTTTCTAAATCTGCTCTGCTAAGCCATGATAATGAACGATACTTAAAGTTGTCATTTTGCTTTAATTTGCAAACCTTTAGAGCATTTGCTTCCTTTCACTGCATTCTTGATATTGTAATTTGCAACAACAGGTCCTTATTCTGAAAGTAGTTTATTTAAAGATGCCTCATTTACTGTTCCTCTGGGTATGTTATTACTGTGCAATGCATTTGAGCTTTATTATCCTTGTCCTCTTTTGACATACATGAGCAAGAGCTGATATTTTTAGTGTGCTATTAATACTATTAAATTGTATTACATGTTTTATTTGGCTGATGTGTTATTACAGTTACCTTTCAAATTTATATCTTTAATCTCAAAAATTAACTAGCATTCATATTTTTAAAAATGCTTTAAAATGCCAACAAGGTAATTAAAAATATAAATTAACCAAAGCCAAGGGATTTTGAAGGACTTTATAACCTAATAATGGTAGATGAATGAGGAAAGAACTGAGAGAAGTTGTAGTAGGAGACTTCTCCTCAGACTGTGTAGGTATATAGCTGGTTTCCTTTAGAATTCACGTGGGCCTTCCTTTGCTGTTAGACAATCACTGAGAAGTGAGAGAATAAATTTACTTTGATGTTTGTTATATAAATCTCACTTTTGGGGGTTGGGGTTGTGGCTCGGTGGTAGAGCACTTGCCTAGCATGTGTGAACCACTGGGTTCAGTTCTCAGCACTGCATATAAATAAATAAAATAAAAATTTAAAAGGCCCATTGACAATTAATTTTTTTTTAAAAAAATCCTACTTTTGTTGAGTCCTTATATTCTGATAAGTCCCTTCCTTCTGTTTTGAAAAACCGTGCAAATCTGAAACATTTCGTGTTATGTTTCTGAAGTTCATTCATTCAGCCAGTCATGTTTACTCAACATGCCTTTATTAGGTGTCTCCTTGACTGGGAATAAATTAATGAGCAAGACACTGAGGTTGCAGTGAAGAAGAGAATCCCAAGGTCACCCTTCTTTTTCGTCTTGCCACCTAGTGGAGGGAAGCTGGAGTATGTTAACTAATCACAGTGATAAGTCTGTAATTATAAATGGGTGCTGTTGCAGGGAAGAAGAGGATCATAGTTTAATGAGAAGGTAAACAGAAGATTCCAAGCTAGGCTGGCAATGAATTTTGGCTCAAGGTCAAAAGAGATTCAGTGAGGAAGTAAAAAACTGGGGCTGAGAGTTTAGGATGCATAGAGGTGAAAATTAAAGGATGGAAAGGTGGCGGGAGGGCAGTGGGGAAGGGGTTGTTGAGAGCAAATTTAAGGCCTATGTCTAAAGAGAATGTGGAATGGGCTTGGGCCCTAAAAGAGAGACATGTGGCTGGAACCCATTAAGCAAGGGATGGAGTCAATGCCAGCTAGACAGGAAAGTGGACCTCAGACTCTGCAAAGCCAGGAAGGTCATGTTAAGAATTTAAGGGGTGGGGATGTGGCCCAGTGATAGAATGCTCACCTAACTTGCCAATGCTTACCTAGCATGCATGATGCCCAGGCTTCAATCACTGGTCCTGGAAACCAAACATTTATATCCTAAAAGCAATGGAAAGAAGCTGCAGGGAGGTTTGTTCCATCTTTTTTTTTTCTTTAACCTATTTCCCTTTGCTTATTTTCTTGTGTATATATGACTCATGGCTCTTACTGGGATATTATAATAATTAATTTTTTGTGTCAACTGGCTGGACCACAGTACCCAGATACTTTATCTTAAATGTTTCTAGGAAGGTTTTTATTAAGGTAGGTTGACATTTGAATTGATAGAATTTTAAGTAAAGCAGATTATCTTCTATAATGTGGGTGGGCCTCATCTAATTAGTTGAAGGCTTGAATAGAACAAATGACTAACCTTCCCAGGGCAAGAAGAAATTCTGCAGCAGACAGCCTTTGGACTTGAAATGCATTATCCACTCTTCCCTTGGTCTCTATCTTGCTCATCACCCTGCAGATTTTGGACTTGCTGGCCTCTACAAGTGTGTAAGCCAACTTCTTAAATACGTTTCCTTCATGCATATCCTATTGGTTCTCCTTCTCAAGCATATCCTGATATGGGTATGACTATCTCCTTGAAATAGACAATGGTTTTACTCATTTCTGCACATTCTTGGTACCTACTACATTGTAAATGGTGATTGTTCAGGAAACTGGCATTTCTGTAAGGATAATTACTCAGGATGCTATTTATTCTACACCTAAAATATAGCAAAACTTATCAATATAGTTTAACTTATCAATATAGTTTATCAATTATAAATAGTCACTTTCAAAAATTTGCATAGACCTGGATCTATGCAAGTTGAATAAACTTTTTCACATGCATTCTCAGGATCTTGAAGGTGCTATTATCTTTTGTGACAAAGTTAGATATCAACACATTCTCAAAAACCTTTTTGTGGAGCCTCTTGTTGGACTTGCGTTGGGTATCATTAGAAAAAAATATTTATTGAGCCAAAGGTAAATTATTTCACTCTGTATACTGGAGTCTGTATATTTCTGAATTTGGTTAATTTGGCATAGAGGGAAATGTTTTATTTTTGAATTACTAAACTTCATCTGATGAGTCCTTTGACTAAAATAAAACACTTCAGTGACTTGGTTTGTTTTAAAGAGGTTTCACTAGAGTTAGGGTTGTAAGACATATTCAGGAGATTTAAGGATTATATAGGAGGTTACCAAAATGTTTATACATAATAGAGAAAAAGAAAAAAATCAGCATTATCTATAAGAGTTCCTCAAAATGTGTTTGATGGATTGACCATTCTGCACAAAAACTGAGAAACTGAGAAACTAAGAGGAAGGATCAAAAAACTTTCATAGCATTTGAAAATAGTTTATATTGATATAATTTATTATATGTATTTCTATATGCCTTTTAAAATACACTTTTTATAGTAAGTAATTTTAGTTGGGTTTACAAAATTATTGATCTGTGATAGATTGGAGATGAATATAATGATTAAACAAAAAACTGAAATTGGTTAACCATTGCAGCTAGTTTGAGAAGCACTGGTCTAGACTAGTGGAGAAACCATTCTGGGGAAGGGCAGCTGATTAGAGATCAGCTCTAGGAGCAAGCTGTCATCTTTGAGGAAGAAACATCGTAGGCAAGAACTCAGAGACAGCACTGAATATGTGGCGTAGCAGCCAGCATGGAGGCTGCAGGATGGACCAGGGAGGGGAAGGTGGAGCAGGCCCCCGGAACCCACTTGGGCAGCTTTATGGAGACCGGCCTTGTCAACTTGTGTTTCTTGTCAGATGTCGAAGGCCTCTGAGGAGCAGCATTAGGAGGCATGACCAAATTGTGTTACCCTTTGGGGGATGATTCCAGCTGTGTACCAATTGCTCCATGAGCTTTATTGGTCCATTTCTAAACAGGAGTGTTAGTCTGAAGGTTGATTATTCCTCAAATGGCCATGAGAGTATGTTACTTGGCAGAGAAAACTCTAATTAAAATGTTTACAGGAAGCCAAAGCTAATTCACTGTTTACAAGAGAACACTTCCATAGCCTGCCCTCCCCTCATATCCTGGAAGAAATAAAGAATACTGTTTGGTTTGATTTCTTGTAGGAATAGAGGACACTTTTCAAGTTCAAACTCTTGCCAGATGTGTATTCTTTCTAGTTTGTCCATCATTATGGGTTATTAAAATGATGATGTTCCTGGCAAGGATCTTCCCTAGTCTCCCAAGAGGTTTCAGAGGTCATGTCCTATCTTCAAAAGCTAAAAAAGAAATGTTTCATTCTTATGAAGAGAGTGGTTATAAAACCAATATTTTAGGAACTTGAAAAAGCAGCTGGGACAAATATATTTATGAAAATGGTAGATACATATTAATGATGTGACACTGTTTTTTAAAGTTATTGAAGTGGCCCATTGACCAAAGCTGAGTAGTGTCCCTTCTGTTTCCTGTTGAATTATAAATGTATCAAGTTTTAAGCAAATTTGAATCAGGTGAGGTTTAGTTTGCAGAGCACAATTGAAGGGTTATTTTGGTTGCTCTGTTTTGGTTATTGCTATTATTGAGATCTTAAATGTTTTTTGACTTTCTGTCCATCTGTCTGTCTTTCCTCCTTTGGTGATATGATGCTCTGGTCAGTATTTTTATTTATTTCAAATTATTATTCTGTTGGAAATCTATTGAGCTATTAGGTATTTTCGAAAAGCTTTGGTCAGTAGCCTGGATTGTGAAGATGTAAGAACAGCTCTCACTTCTGGCTGCACAAGGAAAAGACCCAGGGATGGGAGGGATTGATGGATTCATTCTTTCATGCAAGCAAGCAAGCAAGCAAGTGAGCAAAAACACAACAAAAGACCCTAAACCTAGGCCCTATAATCCCTTTAAGTCAGATTCTTTTTTGAAGTTGTATAGGTGATTTTAAAATGTCATTTGTGATGATGATTTGCAGCTAGGATTGAAAGTCCACCTTAAAGCAGAATCACCTGAGTGATTGCTGTCCTTCTTGCCCCCACCTCCCCCCTGAGTTGCTAATCAAGTAAGGCTGGGCTGGGGTCTGAGATTCCACCTTTCTCACACTATAACAAATGATGATGGTTCTGGCCTTTGGACTCCAGTTGAAAACCTTGGATGGGAATTGAGGTTAACTTCGAGAAATGAGTAGAACTGGAACGGAGGGAGGGACAAGGCAGTGTAGCTGGAAGCAAAAAAATTAAAACTAGAAGATCAGAGGCAGATAGCTATCTTCCCCCACACCCAATCATAGTCTTTTGTTCATTAATATTAATATTAACTAATATTAGTTAATATTGAAGGTGTGGTCCTTTAGAAATGGTACCTGTCAGTGATGCTTTGTTTTGTTTGATGCTTTTGTTTTGTTTCCTGTCCATGCAATCACCATTTCTTCAACATAATGCATAATGCCTTGTATATAGAGTCTGCTCAGTTTGAGCTTTTAAAACTTGGTTTTGTTAATTGTTTATTTATGTGACTTTTGTTCATCATTTTATTCTTGTGATAGTACCATATTACGGATACTATACTGCTAAGTGACATACTAAAGGAATAAGAAAAAAAGATGCAAATAACCCAGCGTGGCAATCAACCACTTTTTCTGCAAAGCACCAATAGTAAAATCTTAGTTTCTGTGGGCCAAGAGAAAAATTAATATTACACAGGTATTTATATAAGAACTTAAATTGTTATTATTTTTAGCTTAGATTCTATACAAAAGGAGGGCTTGGGACAGATCTGGCCACAGGCTGTGTTTATCTCTCCCTGATGTAGTAAAAAAAGAAAAGCCTTGATTAAAGACACCTATATGTACATGAGTGACATTTTGTTAATCACAATAGGGGGGAAAAGTTGTGGGCTCATACAAGAAGAGGCAAGAAGGGTGTTATCTGGGATGGGAAGGGAAGTCAGAGAAAACTGCTTCAAGGAAGGGCAATTTGCATTGTCTTCCAGGATAAGCTTTGGAGTCAAGTAAGGAGTATTTAGGGATAGGAGGAGCAGAGGAACTAAGGAAAGACCACTGTAGCTGGTGGAAAGCTGTCAAAGTGACCAAGGTGGGATTGGAGAGGAGGAGAGACTGTAGTTTTCAGAGAAGAGAAAGGTTACTACAATTCAGAAACAGAGTGGGCAGCACAGGCTGTAAACTTGCTGAATAGAGAGATAAATCATGTTTTAGTGAAGGAATTAGAAAAACCCATCATCTCGATAAACTGAGGCCTAGGTAATTTTGTGATGAGAAGAAAAAAAATCTGTTCTGCTAAGAAGAAAAAAAAAATCAGTTCCTGGGGAACAAGAGATGGAATTCAGTGAGACTGAGGGCATGTTAATTTCATGCTTGTTGAAAGCCAGGCACTGCATCCTAGATGGTTACTATCTTAAAAATATGTTATTATTTTCCTGTTTCCAGAGGAGCAAATTGAGACATAGGGCAATTTAGCAAATTGCCTGACATTTTACTTTAGTATGTGGTAGAGTTGGGATTCAAACCTGTACACTCCGATTCCAAAATTCATGCTGTTTTATTTTCTCTTCTAGTTTTATTGTTTTGAAAAAAATATCAAGACACAAGGATACTAAATAAGTAGAGAAAACTGTGATTTGCTTCTTGCTTCAGTGAGCAAAACATTTTAGCTTTTTAGAAGATGTACATCCAAGGTGGCAAGTATCTAGCAGATGTATTATTCTTGTTTGTTTGTTTTCCCTTACATCTCCAGAAGATGTTGTTAAGCATTTCTTATTGAGTTTCCGTAAATCTCTGAATTCTTTTCCATAGAAGAGATGTAAATAAAATGTCAGAACATTGTTCTGACGAAGTAAAAATGTGAACAATTCTTGATTAATATAATTAGTAGCAGGGTCTGGGGGTGCCATTGGAAGTTGGCTTGGACCTTCCACATTTCCACATTTGCTCGTGCTTTCCCTCTTACTCCTTTTTTGTCTTCAGACCAGGGTTTGGCAAACATTTTATGTAAAGTGCCAAGTAAGAAATATTTTTAGCTTTGTGAGATAGTCTCCATTGTAACTACCTCTGTTCTGTTGTGTAAGCAGCAGTCACAGACAATATATGAATGAATGAATGCAACTGTATTCCAATAAAACTTTATTTAAAAAGTGAAAGCAGCAGGACAGATTGGCCTTTGGGCTGTAGTTGTAGCTGAGTGTAAGTGGTGATGGTAGCACTTTTTATAGTGTCCTTTTGTTTCATGTGTCTATAATATCATATATTGTATTATCTTTGCAAATCTCTGTCTTTGACAAGCTGTCTCTTTGTTATGAGCTTTTCTAGGGCACACCCTGGACTGTATTTACCCATTGTGTGCTTATAATACTGAGGAAAGTACTGTCATAAAGATTGGTGGTGTGGATTGAGGCAGAAGAAGACTGTATTTTCCAAATCTGGCCAGAGCATTATTTCCAGATCTATATGCCTTTCTAGACCGTTCCACTCCCCTTTCAGAGGAGGATTTTCTTCCCCTACTTCCTTCCACCTAGCTTGGATTTATTTGACTGCTCCAGCCAATAGAATGCACCAGAATTCATGCTGCATGATATCTGAGACTAGGTCATAAAAAGTGAAATACATTTCTTTTGGCTCTATTTCTTTCTCTCATGACTCACATCCTAGGATCCCAGGCTCCACGGTGAGAAGCAACCCCAGCTATCCTAAATGGAGTGAGTCTGTATGGAGTTGTGCCTGTGGAGAAAAACTGAGGACCCTCTCCTCCTCAACCTCCTGACATGCAAGCAAATGAGCCTTCAGGGCTCCTAGGGAGCCAGATCCAGGCAACGACCTGTTTTTGTAAATGAAGTTGTCCTGGGACATACCATGTCTACTCATTATTGTCCATGGCTTTACAATCCTGCAACAGCAGGTATGAGTAGTCATGACAGAGACTGTGTTATGGCCTGCAAAGCCAAGAATACTTATTTTCCAGTTTTTTACAGAAACATTTCCTGCCTCCTGCTTCCCAGCCTTTAGGTTTTTTATTGAGGCACAAGGCATCTGGAGCAGAAACAACCATGCCTGCCAAGCCTTGAGCTATAGAATTCATGAACATAAAAAACGATGCTTGAGGATAATTTTTTTATGCAGTCTGCATACCTGGAGTACAGGTTAATACAGCATACTTGGAATACCGGTTAATATAGTGCTTGGGAAAAATCCAAGTTTCTATTGATTGAATTAGCAGAAGACCTAAGCCTACTATCTTTTCTTCCCTGTTCCTCCATCCCCTAACACAATTCAAGCCTCTGTGCTTTTCATATTCTAACTAAGACTAAGAAACATGACCACAGATTTCTCTCTTAGTGTTTTGGATGTTAGGTTTTATTTTTCTTTTACAAAGAAAATACTAGTTAGTGGTGTCTTGATTAGATTTTAGATAGAAGAAGGTCTTGCCCATATAGGAGAGCTTTTATTTCTACTGCTTTTCCACAGATATCCAAAACCATGCAGTCTCATAGCTCAGTTATTCTGTTTCTTAATCCTTGTAAGAATCTTTGAGGACTAGTGACAAGCTCTGGTCTCAAGGCACTGGTAACTGTGGCCATCGTTCTTGCAGCTAGAGATGTCATGAATATCCAGAATCGAGTTCTGTATTCTGCCCTTTTGCCATTCATCAAAATGAAAGGTTTTCATGAAAAGAATAAAAGACCATAAAATAAAATATATTATAATGCTTTCTCTGAAATGTTTTAAGCATTTATTAAAAATGGGGCAGTGTGAGGTGAAAGGTCATCCAGTAATAATCAATTTCTATAATGTTGATGTGATTTTTAAACATTTATCATTGGGGTGTCATTTCAGAAGGCTCTGGAAATCATTTTTCATCTTCCACATATCGTTCTGTGGTTGTCAGTTATCCAGCTACAGGAAACACAATATTGCAATTTCTCTACAGTATATAGCGTTTTATGGACTTGTTTTTCCAAAATTCCAGCTTCTGAGAAATTACACAGTGGATGGACATTTATAAAAGGCAGATGTTCACACAGTTTTCTGTGAGTTATAAAGAGTTTTGTTAAGTTCTTTGATTCAGATTTTGACAAAATATGGAAAAATTTTATATTGTTTCCTTAGTTTCTCTTATATTAGAAGGTTAGGGGCTTAAGAAACATAAAGTTTATTTCCAACTCGTCTTTTCTGTTTTAAAGACATATTAACACTGAAACAAAGGTGAGATAATGTTTTGTAGCTCTTAAAATGTACACATGAATAATATCTAACTCCAGTGAGGGTGCAAATAATATAATTACAACTGTTTTGTGCCTTCAAAGGAAATTTGACAAGAGATTTTAAGAGCTACAAATATGTTCTTACCCTTTGACTGAGAAACTCACTTCTGGGACACTATCATAAAGAAGTTATAGTTTAGCGATGAGGTACCCCACAAAAGTTCATGTGTGAGACAATGCAAGACTGTTTATAGGTGAAATGATTGGATTATGAGAACATTAGCTGAATCCGTGCATTGATCCATCAGTGGATTAACTGGGTGGTGACTGTTGGCAGGTAGGGTATGGCTAGGGGAGGTGGGTCACTGGGGGCATGACTTTGGGCTATACATTTTGTCCATCGTGAGGAGAGCTCTCTTCGCTTCCTGGTGCTGTATCCTTTCTGCTTCTCTCTTCCACATCTTTCCACCCTGATGTTCTGCCTCACCTCAGTCCCTGTGGAATGGAGCTGGACATCTATGGACTGAAACCTCTGAAACCATAAGTCCCAAAGTAAACTTGTCCTCCTCTAATTGTTCTCATCAGGTCTTTTGATCATAGCAATGGAAAAATTGACTAAAACAGAAATAATTTCAAATGAAGGGAAAATCATGTACAGGTATGTTTGGGGCAGTATTACACATAGTATAAAAAATTACAAGAACTTTATTCACCAAGAGAATTCCATGACTGACTGTACTCAAGGGAGGTATAACCACAGCACATGAAGTATGATGCTGTGTGCAGCAACCAGGGAAGTTCTAGTTCGACTAAGAGATTATGTGAAAAAAGCAGGTTTATTATTATTTCTCTAATCATGTTAAAAATTTGCCTCTATAAAGATAAATTCTAGAAGGAAAGATAAATGCTAGAAGGAAACAGGCAAATGAAAGAAAAAATAGAAAAACTCTTTTCTGTCTCAGTTTATTTTTATTTTTTTATTTTATTTTATTTTTGGGTACTGGGGATTGAATTCAGGGTTACTAGACCATTTCTGTGAGTTGAGCATGGAGGGTTGTGGGGTGTATGTGAGACAGAGATTAAGCAAGACCACAATGCACACTGCATTTATGCAAAACTCAGAGGTTCCATTTGCCCTTAGGGTTGTCATGAACACCTTACATTACCAATCGGCTGCTGCTTTCATTAACCATGATGTCCAGTAACTGGTTTGTTCTGTGTTTTACAGGGTAATGGTGCTTAACCACTGGGGGACAAACAGCACTGGGAAGAAGAATAAGGGTTTCAGTCTCACACATCTCAGGCATTGAATCCTAGCTTTGCTACTTTTTAGTTCCTATACTTTAGTTTTTTCACTTTCCTAAGTCACAGTTTTTCTGAATCTTTATAAAATAAAGACTGCTATGCTTATCTCATAAGGGTCATTCCAAAGGTTAAACAAGTTACAATTATCTTAACATCATGCCCACACTTGGCTTGTAGGAAGCCATGATAAATGGCTCCCATTACGACTTATGCTTCCTCCTAGCTGAGGGTGGAAAGTGTTCTGTCATTTCAAAGAAGGCTTTAGAAAAGTCCATGTACTCAAAATGTTTCTCCTATTTTGTGTTATGTTATCTGTAATTTGATGCCATTTAGTGAGTCTTTTCCTTAAAGCACAATTCCTGGGATAAGCAGTAAACAAAATAGGCGTGTTACCTGTGAATCATCATGTGTGATATTCAGGGGCCTGGATCTGAAGATCAGATTAGCTAGCTGTTGCACAGGGCCTGTCACAATGCTAGGGTTATATATAAGATATCAGGGTTAACTTTTCTGAGGAGGAGACAAGCAGAAAGGACAGGCATGGGTATGGTGGATCCTGACTACATGTATGGTAGTGTTTTGAAAATATGTAACAGAGATCTGAAGAAATATATACTACTTACAAATGTCTCAGGAAGTTGGGTGTTGTGAACAACGTTAGTGCCCCCTCAATGCTCATTAAAGTCCTCTTCTCTGCGTCTTTTCCCTGGATGATGTTTATTCTAACAACCCACACTCACAGCTTGTCTTTGAAAGACTTCCTGCAGGTGACAGGAGCCAGTTTATTCTCACAAATGCCTGGAAGAGCCTGGGTGATTGTGGCAGTTAATTTTATATGTGCTGAAGACTCAGGGAACACAGGATGTGAAGCGGAAGAAGGTAGTTTGAGATCCAGCCGTCATTACATGATGAGTCACAGAAATGAGGACTGCAATCGTCATTCACATTTCCTCTTAATTTATTATGAGTGAGTGAGTGTGTGTGTGTGTGTGTGTGTGTATCACTGTGTGTGCATACACATATATTTGTACACACACACACACACACACACACACACCCTGCAAATATCTTGGTTTTCTTACATCTTATTCCTTTCTCATATAAGATGTATTGATTTTATATCATAATATGTAGATGTTAATTTTACCTTAAAGAATTCTGGGTTATCCAGGAGAAGAATAACATCACCAAGGAACTTTGGGGAAGGGGTTAGTATATTCCTTTATGCATAAAGTATTTGTGTCAAGGTAGGTGGATAATAACTTTGTTAATATCTTTAAATTAACTTCCAAATGAAAATAATAAAAATAATTTGCTGAACCTCAAAATGAGAATAATAGTAACTTTGTTTTTAATGAAGATAATAACAAGTTTATTTTGGAGATTATCTCCATTTGGAAGTTAAGCAAAAATATTTAAGGAGATGCACATGGTTGGCAAGTGGACAAAGGATAGAATTGTATGATTACATTTTTCTTTTGGTACCAGGGGTTGAACCCAAGGACATTTAACCTCTCAGCCATACCCCCAGCCCTTTTTATTTATTTTTATCTTTTTGAGAAAGGGCGT
The DNA here is from genome assembly GCF_052094955.1 of Ictidomys tridecemlineatus. Taxonomy (NCBI): domain Eukaryota; kingdom Metazoa; phylum Chordata; class Mammalia; order Rodentia; family Sciuridae; genus Ictidomys; species Ictidomys tridecemlineatus. Next base: position 44,769,190 of record NC_135492.1, on the reverse strand, counting down.
CTCCAAGTTGCTCATGACTACACTCAATTGCTGGGGTGGGCCTTAAACTTGCCATCCTCCTGACTCAGCCTCCTAAGCTGCTGGGATGACAGACATATGCCACTGTGCTTAGATAATTGTATGGTTTTACCAATCTGATTGGGCTGAGATGCCTAGATATTTGGTGAAATATTATTCTGGGTGCGTCTGTGAAGATGTTTCTGGATGAGATTGACATTTGGATCTGTATACTCAGTAGGTGGATTGCCCTCCCTGGTGGAGTAGGGCTCATACAATCCACTAAAGTCTTGAGCCACTCAAAATTAAGCAGGAGGGAATCCTCTTTGAACTCAGATATCTGTTTGCTCCTACCTTGGACTCATACTAGAAGCAAGCCTTTGGTTTTCCTGGGGCCTCTGCTTATTGACCACAGATCTGGGGTCTTCTTAGCCTCCATAACCACATAAACCAATTCCTTATAATAAATACCTTTCTCTTTGTATTAATATAATAGTAATCATTCTATTTATATATCTACGTCCCTTCTGTTGGTTATTTTCTTGGAAAAACCACACTAACACCATGATGCCAAGCCAAAGGCTCATGGATGTTCCTGGTTGTGGCAACTCTAAGGCACAACTAATGTTCTAGTGTTCCATTTGGGATTGGGATGAAGGTAGCCTCTGAGAGACTTTGCACAGGATCTTGCTTTTGTTTGAATAGTTCCCTGAGTAGTTCCTCTGTGACATTTGCTAGTCTCCTCTGGGTGTCTTTCCTTAATAAATCACTTGTATACACATCCTCATGTCAGGGTCTGCTTCAAACCTGATTTGATCAAAGGGTAAAAATAAATGCAGGGTTTTTGTTGTAATTTAAACAGATCTGTAAAAAAATGTGCTTTGGGGAGAAAAATACTTCATCTGTTTAAAAGAGAAAAAGTGGAGACTGACCAGCTGTTTTGGTGGGAACGTTGAAAAACCAGTATACATTATCTGTAAGGAATCAAAGAAGTCATTCAGCTGTGCTGTTTAATAAATTTATAGGAGCTTGCACAATGGGGGCATACAGCAAGAGAGAAGCAAGCAGGAAGATGGTAACAAAAAACACAGAGGATCAGACAAAATTGCCTGTGAAATCCTGCCCTATAGTTTCCCCACAGGAGACTCTTTCATTCCTTTCTAAGTTATCTGCTAAAATGTCAGCCTCTTCTTTTTTGCTTGCTGCTGAAAATCTTTTTCTGCTATGACATAGCCCAGTGATAGTAAAATTAAAGGGAGTAAAGAAAGTGGGATGGAATCCACTGTGGTGAGTTCTGTTACAAGGCTGCAAAAGTCATGAGATTCCTATACTGGGCTAATTCATTTTGTAAGCAGGAACTTGCAACCAGAGGAGATTAAGAAATATGTATGCACCACCTTCTGAATTCCCAGAGCATTCTGGACAGCAGACAGGTGTGCCAGTGTTCTTCAGAAGGTGTTCTAACTAATTCTGTTTTCATTGTTCAGGACTAAATGAGCCCAGTTGGCATCTGGGCTCTGCTTACTTCTTCACTACTCTGAATGGGGTCTGTAGTTAGCCTTGCAGGAAGCTAATATCTCTAGTTCTTCAGCCCCAAAGTGTTTTTTTCCACCTATGTTTTTCATTGGAAAACCTGAGAAAAGTGCTAAATATAGGACAGGACAAAAAATTCATTTGTTGACAGCCTATGGTGGGCCAGAGAGGAAGGTGCCTAGAAATATCACCTTTCACAGGAAGGAGACAAAATAATGAATTTAATTACAATGATTAAAAGCAATTAAGTACCTAATTCTGCTTCTTGAGAACAAAAGACCATTGGTAGGGTTTCCAGCTCCAAACACTTACTAGGGTAGAAATGATAACTTTCCATAGCCAATCAGTATTTTCCATTTTGGAAGACTAGGGAAAAAAGTGTTGATGGAAAGAATGTCTCTGGGATCATGGATACTCTTACAGTTGGGAGCACCAGTCACTTTTCCAATTCACAGAATCTTTATCAGGACAACAGATGCTTTCTCTTCTCCAACCTGCTTTGTAAAGTTGTCATGAGAATCAACTTAAAGAATGGATAGATGTATGAGGCCCACAGCAGAACTGCCCAAAGGAGTGATCAGAGGATTGCTTTTGACCCATTCTTGCACAAAAGCTTTGTCATGGGCCTTTCTTCCTTTTTTATTTTATTTACATTTTATTTTTAGATGTTGATGGACCTTTATTTTATTCATTTATTTACATGTGGTGCTGGGACTTGAACCCAGAACCCAGTGCCTCACACATGCTAGGCAAGTGCTCTACCAGTGAGCCACAACCCCAAAACCATGGGCCTTTCTTTATCTCCTTTCTTTCCTCCCCAAATTCTGTTCTCATGCATGTTTTTTTATATATTTTTTTAATTTTTTTTTTTAGTTTTTGGCAGACACAACATCTTTGTTTGTATGTGGTGCTGAGGATCGAATCCGGGCCACACACATGCCAGGCGAGCGCGCTACTGCTTGAGCCACATCCCCAGCCCCTCATGCATGTTATAATCAATTTACCCTCCTTCTGGAGAAACAGCTCTCTATATATCCATGTTGATACATGTCAACATGTAGCACAAGCTACACATTTCTTCAAACTCAGACCACAGAGATCAAAGCATAAGACAATAATTGGTAAGTACATATGACAAATTTCTTTGGAGAACAATTTCTCCAAGTTATTTAAGAAACATCTGATAGGGGCTGGGAATGTGGCTCAGGCTGTAGCGCACTCATCTGGCATGCGTGCGGCCCGGGTTCGATCCTCAGCACCACATACCAACAAAGATGTTGTGTCCGCCGAGAACTAAAAAATAAAAAAAATATTAAAAATTCTTAAAAAAAAAAAAGAAAGAAACATCTGATAAACTGTGAATACCTCTTATCAGGGAACATGTAGCTGCTGTGCTATCCCCACTGGAGGAATGGAAGAGAACATGGCTACCTATCTCCACTGTGTCTATTTGTGAACTCAGAATTTCTCTTGAGCACTGATGACCACAAGTAAACAATGAGTTGGTAGATGAACCGAATGTGTTTGCAGTCCTGTTCTAAAACTTATTAGCGTTTATCTTTGGAACACGTGTGAGTCCATCCTTGCCATCAAGACCGCTACAAAGAACATTTCACAGCAGGAAGGAGACAGAGAATAGGATAAATTTTGACTTGAGATAGGGCAGGAAGTTGCAAAGTATCCATAGTAAGAAGATGCTCTAGGGGCAAAAGAGCATTGTAAAAGGAAAACAGGAAGGTCAGGAAAACAATCTGCTTCTAACTTTACAGTTTTACTGTTCAAAATGGTAGCCACTAGACATAGGTGCCGAGTGAACATTTGAAATGAAGATGGCCTGAGTTGAGCTGTGCTATAAATGTCAAATATACTGCTGAATTTAAAAAAAAATGTATCTCATAAAATATTTCAGCAAATCTATTTACATTGTTATAAGCAAAATTCAAGATTTTCATGTAACCTGTAGTATATTAATAACGTCAAATTATACATTTTTTCTAAATTGTTATAGTGCTCAAAATTTTTTAACTTGATCTTAAGTTGGAGAAAATTTTCAACTAAGGAAGTAGTAACTGGTATTTTCAATAAACTTTTAAATATGTTTTTATTTTTAATTGGCATTAATAATTATATACCTTTCTGGGTACAGTATGGTATTTGAAAACATGTACTCTACCACACGGCCTGCACAGTGGTTTCATTAATGAGGTTCTAGGCATAAAGTTAGTTAGAAGAGATCGAAATAAAAACACAGACTCAATTACCTTATTTCTATTGCTAGGTCCGAGATGGCTCCCCTCTGGTTCCCTCCTCCAACTGCCCAGCAGGGCAGCAGGGATTACTCAGGGCTAGCAGGAGAGAGAGAGCGAGCACGCCGGGGATCAGCCTTTTATTGGGGAACAAGAGATTCAGGGGAGAATTCCATCCAATGAAGGTTGAGGGGGGGCTGCACTCCAAGGTCAGGGTCAGTGATTGGGTCCCCGGGGTCAGTAGTCAGGCACACCCCCACACGGATGGGCTCTCCCATCAGGAAAGGGCCGGGAAAAACTTCGACTTTTGCCAAAGTGCCTCAGACCCTTAACGGGAGCCACCCAATCACGTGTTAGAATGGCTTCCCACAATGTACACAATCTGTAATGATGAAATCAGAGTATTTGGTATATCTGTCACATCAAATGTGACATGTTTGGTTCATCTACCAACTGATTGTTTACTTGTGGTCATCAGTGCTGAAGAGAAATTCTGAGTCCACAAATGGACATAGTGGAGATAGATAGCTATGTTCTTCTCCATTGGTATCCCAGTGGGGGATAGCATATTTCTTTGCTTTGGGAACTTTCTAAATATGCTACATGTTTTGAAATATGCTATTAATAGTTGTTAAGTATAATTACCCTACTAAATGTAACACTGGATTTTGAAGACAATGAAAAAATAAGGTAAAATGGCTTATAAGTAATTTTTCATATTGATTACATATTAAAATCATAGTAGTTTGGATATATTGGGATAAATAAAATATAACATTAAGCTTGATTTTACCTTTTCTTTTCCATTTTTAAGTTGTGACAATTAGAAAAATAAAATTACATGCATCTGTCATTATATTTCCATTGGATAGTTCTGATCTAGGCCATGGGTTTTTACCTGGGTCCCAATAAAAATATTCTTGCATAAAGTTTAGAAGTCTGGGAGATCTGTGAAATTATATGCCCTGTGTTATGTGCATTCACACAATTGCATTTTGCTAAAAGAATATTCAATTTTTATCAGAGTTTATGATACCAAACAAGAGTAATCACCCTTGGTCCAGAGTCATTCAGGAAAAATTCGAGCTCTTAAATGTATAATTTTAGAAGACCAAATGTAGAACCTTCTAAGCACTTCTTAAATCCTCAGAGAAGAATCAAGTTTTCATTATGAGGGTGTCAAGACTATATTTAGTTAAAAGCAACCGTTGAGTACCTTGTTCACCATTTCATCCTCAGGATCTGGCATGCATGGTGTGACACTGAAAAATAATTTTGTTATGTAATGTCTTTGAGGTTATTGCCTGTGAAAATTTTGAGGTCATTATTTTCTGCATAGATTCTAAGTGCAGTCCAGGGGATAAAAATGACAGCATGAAGCTTATTTAGAAAATATTTTTGCCTCAGAAGGTTTCCCCAGAATCTAAGAACTTGAAACCATGATAGGAAAGCAAGTAGCAGCTTAATTTTGGGGTTGCCCAGCAGGTACCAGTGGGGAATGGGGAAGTGAGGGTGGGGTTGGAAGGAGACCAGCTCTAGGTGAGTGAATGAGCAGGTTATTGGTTGGGTTCTCTGGGAGACTGCATAGATCATGTTTCAGAGTTCTCCCACAGGAAGGGTGAGGAATCCAACTTCTATGGGGTCATTGGTTGAAGGCCTTGGGTTGGAAGCTTGCAGGTCCATCTGACATCAATGAGGGCTGAATATCCTTCTGTAGCCAAGGAAAACCCTCAGGCTTTGAGTTGCCACCTCATAGGATAAAATTTGACCCAATTTGGGAAGAATAAATGTCAAGGGGATGCTGGTGGGGTATTGACAGCTTATGCTAAGTATAGCAAGGAGTAGGGTGGCTAGGAGAAGTTATTGCATTATTTAGCATTGAATGGGACAGCCATGTTTATTAGAAGACAGTGGTTCTAATCCATGGGATGTGAAAAACTCTGCATGTACAGATTTCATGAAGATGGTAATCTGCTTTCTGTGGATGAAAAAAAAAATGAATGCTATTTCTATACCAAGGGTTTGTTTGCATTTAGACCCATCGAACCTAACATTGTTTTCCAACTATTGTAATACAAATGAATACACATAGGAAAATGGATCTTTGAGTGTTGTTGAAAAACCATTTGTAAAGCTGTAATTATTGTAAAACAATTTGGCAAGGGCAAGGTTTGTTGGTGGAAATGAAAAACATTTTTGAGGCCAAGAGTTTGTTATTTTCTCACAAACAAGCTTAATGGAAAATAAAATTATTTCCTTTCTTTGGCCAACTTTAAATGTTTAAATATTTTCTGGGAGCAGTAAGTGCACATTCTGTCCCATTAATGTAGCTAAAGGCAACCCGTGCCTCATCTTGACAATTCCCAGCTTTTAAAGTATTTTTGGGGAAGAACTAAAATGCATATCAAATTTGGAAGGGCTGTAAGTTGCCTGATGGATCACAGTGTTTACTCTTCTAAAATCCATTCTCCATTACAAAAACCTAATTATTAGGATGAAAATGGCTTATAAGTAGCAATGCTCTCTCACTTTGTCTGAGATTTGAAGGGGTATGCTTCTCAACTTTACTTTTTGCTTTTTTTTTTTTTGAAATGGGGGTCTTAGTGTGTTGACCAGACTGGTTTTGAATTTATAGGCTCAAATGATCCACCTGCCTCTGAGGTAGCTAGACTATAGGTGTGCACCACGGCATCTGGCTTCACTGTTTTTTTTTTAAATTTTAAAAAATTACATTGTTTTACTTTACATTTTAGTTACTCAGTCCTATTATTCATACAAATGAATGAGTTTCACTGTGACCTTTCCATACATGCATATATTGACCTCAATCAGGTACATCCTCCCTATTATTCTCTCTTTACTTTCCCATCTCCCCCTTCCTTCAGTGGTTTCTAAGCCTGTAAAAATATATAAACATCCTTAATTAAGCTTATCTGATGCATTTTCAGGAACACTCTGATCCTAGTCTTTCATAGGGGCAAATAGGATACAGATACACTTGAACTCTTTGCCAAGAGCAGGGCTCTTCAAACTTTTGAATTAACTGACCTCCAGCACTGCCTTTGTAGAAGGCAGTGGTGCAGGAAAATAGAAAGAAAAGGACCAATGACATTTTATTTTATTTCTCATTTATTTTCCCATGAGCAAGTTACAAAATGTAATTCTCCAGTAGCCTACCTTTAATTTACTCAGTTCGGATATAACTAAATGCTCCTTTTCCCTTATTTTTGTGAACTTTTACTGGACAACAGCTAGAAATATCTCAATGGTATTCTGAAACTGCTTGATCTGTGATAACAAGGTTGCTCTCCCAATAAAAAATGGAACCCTTGGGGCTGGGGTTATGGCTCAGCAGCAGAGTGCTTGCCTAGTATTTGCAAGGCCCTGGGTTTGATCCTCAAATTCTTCTTGCTGAGTGTATACCCTAGTTCTCTCCTCTAATTGTAGCTTCATCATGACTGTTCTCATTGTTCTGACTATGCCTCAGTTCCCTGAACCTCAGCTCCCTGTCTTCTCAGGAAAGATCCTGAGATCCCCATCTCCTTCTTCCTATGTGTCCTGATTATCTCTCTTCCCATATGACCTCCTGCCATATGCAATGAGAGCACCCTGAACTTTTCACTCTTTGTGCTTAGCACCATGGTGGTAGCTGCCGTCAGCTGCTGAACGGTGATGTTTCAGTCAGCACACACAATGGTGGCCCCGTAGGATGACAGTGGAGCTGAAGAGGTCCCGTATCCTATTGACACTAAGGCCATCATGACCATGTGGTGCAATATATTACCCATGTGCTTGTGGTGATGCTGATGTAAACCTAGTCAAGTAAAAATATAGCACATACAGATATATATGGTGTATAATACTTGAAAATGAATGATTCTGTTCCTGGTTTATGTATTTACCATACTCCATGTTTCAACCTTATCTTAGAGTGTTATCCTGCTTTTGTTCAAATCCAAGTTTCCCATATAACAGCCTCTCATGATATACCAGCTTACTTATCTCTTTTTAAATTTTTTTTAGCTGTTGATGGACCTTTATCTTATTTATTTATTTATATGTGGTGCTGAGGATTGAACCCAGTGCTTCCCACATTGCTAGGCAAGTGCTGCAACACTGAGCCCCAACACTAGCCTCTTACTGTATCTCTTGACTGCGTCAATTTCTCTTGGCTTGATATTATCTCATGCCAATTTGTTCCCATAGTGCTATGAGCCATAGACTATGCTATACACACATGCACACACACAGTGGCCTTGGTGCACAATAGGCTATGCCATCTGGGTTCATGTAAGTACACTCCATTGTGTTCACATGGACTTATGTAATGATGCACTTCTCTAAAGATATCCCAGTTTTGAAGTGACCTGTGACTATAATGAGTTATAGTATAATTTATTTAAGGTTTAGTTAATACCCTTATAATCATGGTTTGGTTCAAATCCTCCCTAGTGTCTGATGTCACTGTTGACACCTCATAAGTAATGAGTTTTCAGTTTAGATGAACAACAGGATGACTCAAGAGATAATTGCTCAGGTTTTTTTTTTCCTTGTCTTTTAACTTAAGTGAATTGTTTTCTATTTAAAATAAAAGGTTTGAAAATTTATACCAAATCATAAAGTACCTGATTTGTCCAGAAGGGAACATCTTATAATATTTCTCATCTTTGCTATTTACACCAATGGCCAAATGCCTCATTTTGTCATTGCACAAATATCTTGTTTCTCTTAAGCTCTACTCAGGCACTGCCATCTTCTCTTTGTCTGCCATAATGGCCATCACACAAGATTTTCTGAATGAGTAAATGAGAAAGGAGTTAACATTGAAAATGTACACATCACTTATGGCTGGGATGTTCTGAGCAGTCTGAAAGTGTTAGATGAGATCAAACAATGAATTATCCATGTACTTTGATCTCTTCTTGAGGCAAGAAGGGTTAATGAAGGATATTTGTTTCAGGGGCTTTTATCCAGGATTCCAATACCACCATCAGGGTTTAGGGGTTCAATCCCAAACAGGATGCCTTAAGTAGCTCCATAGGCTGAGGAGAAATCACGAGGCAGGTAAAGATGGATTGCAATTGACTTTCATGAAAGAGATGATCCACATGCAAACTTCAAGACTAATAGTAATGTCCCACACTGAACCTTAGAGATTGCCTGAACCTGGTAGATACCGTCTCCCCCCTTTTCACTGTGAGAATATGATCCGTTTTTTTTCTTTCTACCTCCTGTCTCTGCACCATGTCCAATATAGTACCTTTAATACATGCTTGCAAGAATTCCTCTAGTGCAATCCATAGTCTTCAGATTACTGAGAAATTTCTCTTAAGAATTTTAACTGTTTGGGCAGAAAAGTTAAAAAGTAATTCAGACACAGTATTTCTTTATTTGCTCTGAAATATTTGGAGCTCTGTATAGGATCTGTCCCATAGCAGTATTCATGTATCTATCTATCAAGTAAGTAATTATTATATGTATGTGACAAAAATATTTTTTGGCTAAAAAAATAAAAATGAGACAGCATTTAACAATGCATCTTGTCTTCTGTTGACATCCGTCCTTGTTAGTGGCAAGTTGGACTTCTGCTTTAACTGCATCTTGCCTTTTTTATGTTCACTGCCACCTCTTTAGTCAGAATCACCCTCATCCCTCATCAGGACCATCCTCACAGCAATCTGATTACTCTCATCCATCTGTGGCTATCTTCAAGTTGTTCTTAGCAACAAATCCAGGGGGACATTTGCAGATGTGACATTTTTTCTTTGTCATTTACTTTGTTTAAAACATTTCCATACATTTTCATTTTGTTCAGCTTTAATTTAAGCAGCATTTTCTCCAGCTACATCATTCACTGGGCTTCTCCTTCATTACCTTGTTCTAGATGCACAGCTTTATTTCTATCATAGATCCTTTGCACATGCCATTCCCACCCCTCCACCTAGAAGTCTCACTCTTCTCTTCTGGACCTACCTCACTCCTTTTCACATTCAGATCTTAACTTAGCCATCAATTTTAGGAATAGAACCATGTGATGGTGAATCCTTGTCAACTGGACTGTGCTATAAGGTGCCCAGACATTTGGTCACATATATTATCTCTGAGGGCAAGATCATCATTTGACAGTAACTGAGGAAAGCAGATTGCCTTCCCTAACATGGGTGGTCCTTACCAATCATTTGAAGGTCCAGATAGAATAGACAACTCCTCCTGTATGTGCCATTGTCCTCTGCCAGCCTTCAGATCCAAACACCAGCTTCTCTTGGGTCTGGCGCCTGCTGGCTTTTGTACAGGGACTTATATCTTCACCCCTCCTGGTTCTCAGCCTTTGGGACTCAGATTGGGACTAGTATACATTGGCTCTCTGGTGTCAATCTGTGCTCAGGACTTCTCAGCTCTCATAATGTGTGAGCCAATTCCTTAAAATAAATCTCTGGGTTACTCTGACTAATACAGCCCTAGCCATCCCTCACTTTAATTCACCCTCGTAGAGGAATACTTTGTAGGACATGACATCTGCATTTTTCTTCTTGTCCTGGAATTAAATCCAGGGGTTAATCACTGAGCCACATCCCAGCCCCTTTTAAATATTTTATTTAGAGACAGGGTCTCACTGAGTTGCTAAGTGCCTGGCTAAGTTGCTGAGGCTGGCTTTGAACTTGATCCTCCTGCCTCAGGGATCACAGGTGTGTGCCACTGTGCCCAGCACATCTGCATTTTTTCTTCGAATTTGTGTGATTGTTTAATTGTACTGTCTTCCCACTATCAGTGTTCCAAGAGGGCTGACGGGGACTTTTGTGGCATCCTATGAAATTGTAAGCACTTAACACTATACCTAGAACCAACATATTTGAAGAAACACCTGTGTTGAGTTCCATGGGTAAACCTAGGCCGTCAAGGGACTTCGGGTCCATCTTTTCCTAAAGGGCTTTTCATGGGATCCTTGCTCAGCTACATCAAGTTGACCTTTTTTGTCCTTTCTGATTGGATTTTCCAAATCAAACAGCTGAGATTCTTCCTTGTTTATTACTTAGTTCTACCTGTAGCATGATTCTGTTGTCTGCTGTCCCTGAGGTCCTACCTGGATAATCTACCCTGTATCACATGACCTCAGCAAGAAGGTGCTTCATTCCCAATCAGGAGTCCTCTTGAGTTCCCAAATCTCAGTCCAGGGATTATGTCCCTGAGTCTGTGGTTTAACATGCTTGCTTGGGCGCCTCTGTATCACCTGTTGTCCACTTCTCTTCCTCACTAGTCCCTGTGTTCTTAGGATGGCATATCAAGCCAATTAGCTAATTTCTTCCAGCTTTCAATGCCAAAGGCCTGGCTTCCAAGAACTATGCTCTATTCTGAAAAATAGACCTCTCCCCACAAGCCCTGGCACTTCCCAGGAAGGCCTGGTTTTCAATCAACTGAACTCCAAGCCTGTCAAAATATGCTTCAAGTTCTTTCCTTTTGTCACGTTTTTAACAGTTTCTCTGCAGGTCAACATGACATTCATTTGGACTCATACAAAAAAAAAGAACAGCATGTTCTCTCTCTGATGTTTACATTTTCTGGAATTAATTACTTTTCTCCCCCTTAATTTTTACTTTTGGAATCTTAACAAGCTTTGATTTTAGAGACAGTGACCTTGTTTTCAAATGGAGGAATTAATTACTTGAAAGTGCCACTGTTAAAGGTCTATCAGCATTCTCTTCTTGCTTATGAATTATCATCGCCTAAAATCTTGCAAAGATTCTACCAATTTTTTTTAACAAACAGTCCTGCCTTTTTATATGCAGACCCAAATTCAGAATGGTCCAGGGACAGCTTTGTCAAAATCACCTGGGTAGGGAAAGGGGATGATTAAAAATTTAAATCTCAGGGACCAAATTAAGATAGCAATCTAGACTCAAGAGGGACCTTGGAATCTGCATTTTAATCAAGGTATTCCAATGATTCTTAAATACATTGATGATTTTAAGAGAATGTTTTTTTTTTTCATTGAGTACTGCTGTACAAAAAAGATCTGGCACCTCATGTTTATGTACTCTGCTGATTAGTAAGTACATTGTAAATGATACATCAAAAGTAGAAATCTTAAAAGAAAAGATGAATATGAATAGGAGGTTCTATTTGCTCACTCTATTCCTCAGTGGGTCATTCAGCCCATCCCACAATATTTAAGCATTCTATTTTGGAAACTGTTGTTTTGTAGACTGCAGAATATTCCACCCCTCCCCACCCCATTGCCCTGTGTAGCAGAGTAAATCCAGGCTGAGATGGGCTTCAGGATAAATTTTGTTGGGGGTTTATAAGGGGAGAATCAGGTATAGGGAACTTTCAGGCAGGTGTTCACAGCATGCCAGAGACATTTCAAGAGCCCTGGGACACAGGTGACTGGTGGTAGGAGGTCCAAAATGGTGCGGGAAACTTTGCTAACAAGGGGTTGTCTTTGAAGGATAGGAAGGGACAGGAAACCAATTCTTGCAAAACCAAGCCTGGGTTGACACTGTTTGCCATCTATGTGTACCATTTTCCTTCTTGTTCCCTATATTTTACTGCTCCTATTCTCAGAGAGCAAGGGTCAAATCAGAAACGGTATGACTGACATATCTCAAGATGAGTATAGAAATCAAGAGTGTTTAGAAATTTTTAGAACAATTTGACTTTGCTGTGACATCTAGTAATTCATATTCAGTGTATTTTGCCGAAGTATCAGTTTACAGTGAATCGGATCATTAAGCATTTGGGAAATGGTGCTTTGTTCTAGATAGTTTGAGAAACCCTGGCCAAGGTGATGTGTAAGGCTGAATTCTGTGTCCGTGGTTTTGTTTCAGTGCCGGGGTCTCAGGAGCTGGTGAAGGTCTGGGCATTCTGCAGGGGTAGCCTCCCTTGCCTTGTTAGATAGAAAAGGCTGGCTTGGGCATAGCACAGGATCTCTCTGGGACTTTCTTTTGTCGTCCAGAAATGGAGATAATGGAACCAGATTCTCTATATGGTCCCTTGGGTTTAAAGTCCTGTCATTATGTGAAGGAAGGAGCACATCCTCTCCTTGATGTAGCTGCTCTTTTTCTAGGACAGGTAGGCTAGGACTGCTGAAGCAAATATCCTGACTGTTAGAGACCAGAAAACGTTTGAAGAAACTTAATACCTACATTTTTGGTTGCATCCCAGGCCACGCTCTTGGGGACATGAAGGGAGATTTTTCTTCTTGCATTTCTCCCTAATTACAACCTGCTTTTTTGACTACAGGGGAGAAAAGGCCAGGACGTTATAGCTGTTAATGGTGTTAAATTTGGAATCAGATATCGTTGTGTTAAAACCCAGCTTGGTGACCTACTTGTTAGTGCCACAGCTTCCCTAAACCTTAGCTCTGGAATCTGTTCAGTGGCCAAAACAATTCGTATCTAAGAGCATTTCAGTGAAGGAATAAATGAGATGATGTTTTATAAAATGCTTAGCTTATTGAAAGTTTTTAGAACTTTAAAATCTGTCATATTACTATTATGATTTTTAATTTAATAAATAGTTGTGCATCTAACAAGTGCTGTGAATTATATTAAGTAATGAGGTACTATAATAATATTCAAAATTTTGATTTGTAATTATACTTGACAATAGAGTGTATTTTGACATAGTGTACATTCATGGAGTATAATTTCCATTTTTGTGATTGTATATGATGTGGTGTTACACTGGTCACATATTCATATAGGAACATAGGAAAGTTATGTCCAATTCATTCTACTGTCTTTCCTATTCCCAGTCCCCCTCCCTTCCCTTCATTCCTCTTTGTATAATCCAATGAACTTCTATTCTTCATCCCCCACCCCTTATTGTGTGTTAGTATCCACATATCAGAGAGAACATTAAGCTTTTGGTTTTTGAGGATTGGCTTATTTCACTTAGCATGATATTCTCTAGTTCCATCCATTTACTAGCCATAGTTTCATTATTTATGGCTGAGTAATATTCCATTGTATATATATACCACATTTTCTCTATCCATTCATATGTTGAAGGGTACCTAGGTTGGTTCCATAGCTTAGCTATTGTGAGTTGAGCTGCTATAAACTTTGATGTGGCTGTATCACTGTAGTATGCTGATTTAAAATCCTTTGGGTATAAACTGATGAGTGGGATGGCAGGGTCAAGTGGTGGTTCCATTCTAAGTTTTCTGAGGAATACTCATACTGCTTTCCAGAGGGGTTGCACCAACTTTCAGTGAGGGACTATAATAATAAATCAACCATGATCCTTGTCCCTAGGGAGTTCAAGATCTATTTGACATCAGCACATCTCATTTCCAATGCCCTTCAAGTTCCCAACCACCAGCATGTAAACCCAAACAGTCAAATAATGGTTTTGACCCAGCTCTGAATCCATAGTGGATAGCCTTGTGTGTATTAACCATTGTATTAACCATTTATGTGTATATAGGAGGTGCTCAAGAAATCCATATAGAACTGAACCATGTCATTTTCCATGTCTTAGTTTGATTTATGTAAGAGTTTAGGTACACAAAGCACATATAGGAAGTGATCCCAAGTAACCGCTGTAGGAGAATGGAGGGAAGGAACCCAGTAAAGGATGTCGCACCTGTAGCACACTTATTACCATGGCCTACTAGTCCTCCTAGGGAAATCTTGGGAGCTAGTGAGGCAAGGAAATTGGATATTTTGTCCATCAACCACCATTGGTTGAGAGCTGCTTGGGTGTGGATATTATTCTAGTGGAACTTCTGCCCATAGCACTGACCAGCGAAAGTCCCCATGCACAGAATCACAGGGGCTGGCAATTTTGCATGCAGATGGTAAGTGTTGTGAGGATACATGTGTGACACCCATCTTTCTGCTCTTCCCCAGCTCAGGTCTTTCACCTGGGCTAGTTTTCCCTGTCCTAGAAATCCGTCTTGCTCAGTGGTACCCCCTTCTCCACATTGAAAGCGTCTACCATATATTCATAGCTGAACACATATTTGCTCTCTTCCCTGAGACGCCCCCAAGCACACCAGCTCACACTGAGTTTTTTTCCTCCTCAAAGCTCCTGGTTCATTTATTTATTAATATCTTTGAATAGCTCCCCCACTGGCACAGAAACACACAAAGTTATTTCCATGCTCTGTGTGGGTGTCTCACCTTCCCACTTCAGTGTGAACTCCTGAGGACAAACCCCATGTTTTATTCATCCCCTGTTCTCTCCACATGGCCCAGAACACAGGAGACTGAGAGAAATGGAATTGGGGACTGAATTTAACTTTTAGATGAGGGACTAGTGATTTGAGCTATTTAAGCCACAGTTTCTGCTCTGACTTGACTAAACTGGGTAATTTGCAGTTTTGTTGATTTGTATTTGCATTAGAATATTAACTGCCACATCATTATCGATTTTTCATATTAACCATTTATGTGCCTGGCATTGTCCTCACAATTAAAGAGCAGTCATCCAGGGCTGGGGTTGTGGCTCAGAGGTAGAGCACTTGCCTAGCATGTGCAAGGCCTGGGTTTGGTTCTCATCACCACATAAAAATAAAAAATAAAATAAAAAAGGTATTGTGTCCAACTACAACTAAAAAACAAATATCTATTTTTTAAAAAGTACATTCACTCTTTCCCAGAGGAAGAAATTAAGTCTAAGTAATCAAATGACATATCTAACTAAGATCATGAAATGGTTATTAGAAAACTGCATTAAACTGAAGAGTTACCCCAAATTCCAGATTTTTAACCACTGGACAATAGTGTCTCCCAAATATAAGAAATAATAAATTGAAAACAAGTAATTTATTAATTCAGTAACCTGTGAGTCCGACTAAGGAAACACCTGTGTTCACTAAATTTTCTTTGGCTGTAGACTGTGCTAGTCAATCCAAATGAGACTTATTTTTTGGGAGTCAAAGTGCGGAAACTTTCTTGAGGGTCCCTTAGTGTCTAGTCACGTTTGTCTTCTCTTTGTTTTCTGGCCTTCCAAATCCAGGCCTCTACCATCTAGTTTGAGGGCTAGGAAAAATATACCTCTAACATCATATTCTCCAAAATGTCTTGGAGAGCTTATACCGAGACCTTGATTTTCATAATACAGAAAAATATATTGTTGTTAATTGAAGGAAACATCGTCTTTATACATTTTGGGAACATTATCTCCCGTGCCTGAGGCTCAGCCTAGAAGACACAAACTCTGCATCTCAGCTTTACCCTGTCCATGTTCTCCTGCCCCCTCTCTGCCTGGAGAATCATCATGGATGAGTGGGGGGTGGGAAACCTTGCTGACTCATTGTACCTGTTCCCAGAGCCACAGTCTCTGCCAGGACACTTCCCTTTCCTTGCAAGGTCTATGCTTTTGAAATGCAAAGCCAGGAAGAAATATCTTATCCTGCTTGACTTCCCTTTCCTGGATGCAGGAGTCCTATAGCGAACCTGACATGCTGGGTAGGAAAAGGACTCTTGCGTTCAAGATACGATATCAGATAAGAAGGCTACGCTAGTTGGTATTGCAGGAAAGACTAGCTCTTGGTGGTATTAGGTGTGCACATATGTGTGTGTTTATAATCTTTAGTAACTTACTGTTTCTGTATGTGATGACATATCGGCTTATTGGTCCTCTTTACACTGGGCAGGGAAAAAACAATTCAATGTAAACTATTAGCTTCAGTTGTACGTGGTTTGTTAAACTGCTTTAAGGCCAGCTATTTTATGCTATAGGCCTTGGTTTTATACCCAAAGGCATTGACCTAAAATACTTTCCAAGGGTGGAATTTGGAGCTCAGCCTCATTTGGAATTTCATTAGAATCCTGTCTGATTAGCTGAACTAAGAAACTGCCTTCTGAATAGAATATTGAAAAACATTTGTGAATTGTTTAGAATTTCTAAAAGGGAAACATGACTTATTGATTCTCTTTTGAGCATTTTTATTCTTATAATACACAGAGAATTATAGTGCCCTTGTTTGAATAATATAATTAATATTACTTTGCTGTTTTGATGACAGACCCTATTTACTAGAGTTTTGAATGAAAAACTTTTTTTTTTTTTTTGCCTGAAAAACATAAGGATCACAGAGTGGTAAATGCCAAGAGGATTTTTTTTTTTTAATGTAACATATGATTTGTTGAACTTTTCAGTATGTGAAGAGATTATAGACTGAGATACTAAGTTGGTATGTTCTACATATAAGTCATGCATTTGAAGTAGGCTTTATTTTTTTCAGCCCATTAATCTGTAATAGTGGGCTGGGAAATTTGAAAATGACTGAGTGTTGGTTTAGTTTGTTGCTAAGTTGTTCTCCAGGATTAGCAATGGGTCCTGCCCTCAGCCCCACTCCCTCCCCTACGCATACCCAGCTCTTCCAGGACTGCTTCAGCATGGGCCCCAGGTGAGCACTCATACTGAAATACTAGTCAGTCTTCCATTCATTACAGGCTTTTCCTGGCAAATCTTTACCCTGAGAAGTTCTTTCCCCACCCAGCCTTAATAGCTGTTTTTAGAACTATGGACGTTTATCCAGTCAAGGGCATATCCATCTTTTTAAAAAGTGCCACTATAACCTCATAAATGTGGCTCAGGGTGCTCAGAAACATGGGTTTGCATTATAGGAAGATGAAGCATGGAGATTAGGAGGAGAGGAGCATGGAGCTCAGCTGGGGTTCTGTGTTGCAGATGACCTTTCATGGGTGAGCAGTCTCAGGGTGACTGCTGTCAGTTCCTTATCTTCCCATGGAGAGGTGAGCCAAACTTGGGCACTTAAACTTTGGTGGTGGTGGGGTGGGGGCGCTTTCTTCTCTTCACAGCTGTATATCCTTTGGAATTTAAGGAAAACAAGAACAAAGAAGCCTTTCTTTTGTGTTTATTGTTGCTGTGTATCTCTGATATGCTAAAGTTTTGTCTTTATAAAAAATCTCATTCATTCATTTAATTGATTCATTATGCATTTTTTTCCTACAAGCATTTATAAGCACCTGTTACCATACTCAGGTATTATACAAACCTCTGTGGATAAAACAATGAGCACAATGGTCTCTCCTCTTGTAACAACAAAATATTTTAGGAATTGATTAAAATAGCTGCTGAGGAAAGTGCTTTTGAGTAAGACTTGGGAGCAGAAACCTGAGCGGCAGGCCTGTAATCCCAGGGCTCTGGAGGCAGAAGCAGCAGGATTGTGAGTTGGAGGCCAGCCTCAGCAACCTAAGGAGGCCTAAGCAACTCAGTAAGACCCTGTCTCTAAATAAATAAAATATAAAAAGAGCAGAGGGTGTGGCTCAGTGGTTAAGCACCCCTGAATTCAATCCCAGTACCACAAATAAAAAAGAAAGAAACCTGCTGCTTAACCATCGTCTTGGATTGATCAGGAGCTACCTAAGTCACTTTACACAAATTGCATCATTAAATCTTCAAAGCAAAGCAGGAACAAAGGAATTATTCTTCCTTTTTATAGGTAACTGGCTGAGATGACACCAATAGCATCCAATATTTATTGAGCCTTTCTCACGTACTGCCATTGTGTTATGAACTTACCATACATGAGCTATTTCAATCGGTCCTCTTACCAATCTTGCAAACTGAATTGTGGTTCCCATTTTGAAGAGCATGAAATTTTGACAGTCGCAAAGCTATTTGTTTGATAGGCAGAATTTTACAATCAATTGTTCCAGAGATTTTCTTATCTGCAGGTACCTTGCTCTGG
Organism: Ictidomys tridecemlineatus; assembly: GCF_052094955.1. NCBI lineage: Eukaryota > Metazoa > Chordata > Mammalia > Rodentia > Sciuridae > Ictidomys > Ictidomys tridecemlineatus. The sequence continues at coordinate 44,750,749 of NC_135492.1, read as the reverse complement.
ATGGAGTATTCTCAGGCAGGGATACCCATTATCTGTCCTAGACCCTACCAGTTAGCAGAGGTCAGTGAGTAATTTCTAAGTTTTGCTGCTTCCATGAAGGCTTATTCTGTCTTATTAGGAAACAGAATTAACAGTCAAAAGTTCTAAAAATGTAGGATGGTAAAGCATACTTGATGGGATTAAGTGCTCATTCAGTCTAGGTGAGAACATAGTTAGAAACACCAATACTTGCACATATACACACATACATGCACTTTTGGTAGATTCACACAAGGAGCCAGGATACTGGGCACGGAGATGACTCCATGGAGAACATGTGTATATGAAATTAGATTATCCAAAGGAAATGTTTTGAAGAATAGTAGAATGTCAGAGATGAATCCTCTCCTAAGTTTGATGAAGATTGAGGTCCTACCTCATGTTCTCTGGGAAACCTGCTGTGAACAATAATTTATTTTGAATAGAACCAGTGTCTTCTTGCTGGACTATCATTGCCCCCTACATGTTCCTGTGTTGCACTTAGATGGTGCTTGTCTTGTGCTACTGAATAGATACGTCCTATTTAAAGGGCTCCATCGTGCACTTCCTCGTATACCTGTGAGCTCTCAGATTAATGCTGGGTTGGAGTTAAGTACTCTATAACAACTTGTTGGGTTTAAAAAAAATGCTTATACATTAATGCACATTCTTATTTAACAGTGCATCTCAGATTATTATGATTAGTCCAAGTCAAAGACATAAACTTCTGCATGGGAGAACTCAGTTGTGATGCCTAGAGAGGGAGTTTTTAAAAGACTGTGTGTGTGTGTGTGTGTGTGTGTGTGTGAGAGAGAGAGAGAGAGAGAGAGAGAGAGAGAGAGAGAGAAGAATTTGTAATCCTCTTGCTGGAATTACAAGTGTGCACCAACATGCCTGGCCACTCAAACTTTTCAAAACTAAGGTTTATGCATGATAAATGAAAGGGATTGGAACAGAATATCTTTTCAATGTACTTGAGATTATTCCCATGATGAATGTGATTTCCTGTTTCCAAATAAAGCATCGTGGTGATGAAATGTATTTTGTAGACTGTTCAGAAAATTCTTTGTTCTGAAATATTTCCTCCTGTTCATCAGGGTGGCTGAGATTTTTGTAGTTGAAAGGAAGCACACCTTTGAATTTTAGAATGTTTTTGTTCCTTGAGATTTTCCTAGTCAATGGTCATTTTAGTCTTTGTTAGCTCACAACTTATGGTGTACTTTCAGGCAACTGCATGGACAATTGTTAGGAAAGCATCAGTGAACTGGACTAGCAGAGGTTTAAACTCGAACATGGCATGTGCTGTGGGGCTGCCTATAACACTTAATACCTTTTACATTTAAGAAGTGGGGAAGGGCTATTTGCAGTCATGTCTGGGATTCCAATAGCCTGGCCAGTCAGCTTGGATATGGATAGATTTGAAAGGGATCTTCAGGTCAAGATTCATTCTTGGCATCTGGTGAATCTATCAGATGGGTCTCTACATAACTATGACCAATAGCAATAATTGATTTTTTTCCTTAAACTTTACTGTTGGAGATATCTATGAGTAGTAGATACTGTTTCTGTTCTCCCTGGTCATTTGTCTTTAACATGGAGGCATTTTTACCTGAGGTTAGGTTTCTAAGGTAAAAATTTATTTGAGAATTACTCTTAAAAGATTTTTAGCAAGATGCCCTGCCAGAACCAGCATAAGTAGTATGTAGCCCAAGATAGCCAGCTTTCCCTTAAGTATTAGAATGAGTCATATTTTCTGTATCTGACAGCCAACTGATGTATTGGGCTTGTACTTGAGGGCCATTTGTTTTTCTGAAAAAAAACAACTTTTTAAATGCTTATATCACAGTCCCCCATCATACACAGTATAACAAGATGCTCATTCTGTGTGAATTGTACAGGGCAGTAGAGTCATTGGTGAGCCTCAGATGTAGATTCCTTCTGGAGGGTGCCTGTTGAGTGGCATGACAGTATTATGGATCCATGTTATGGTGTAGATTTAAGGTGTCCCCCAGAAGTTTATATGTGAGACAATGCAAGAAGGTTTAGAGAAGAAATGATCAGTTAACCCAATCCGTAAATTAACCCCCCTGATGGGATTAACTGAGTAGAAACTGAAGGTGGTGGAGGTGTGGCTGGGGGAGGTGAGTCATTGGGGGTGTGCCTTTGGGTTATATATTTTGTGTCTGGCCAGTAGAATCTCTCCCTCTGCTTCTTTATCATCATATGAGCTGCTTCCCTCTGCCACACTTCTCCACCATGTTGCTCTGCCTCACCTCAAGCCCTGAGGAATGGAGCCAGCTGTCAATGAACTGAGACCTTTGAAACCATGAGCCTCCAAATTGGTCTTATCAGGTCTTTTAGTCACAACAGCAAAAAAGCTAACTAAAACAGTCCAAAACTCTAGAAATAATTCTCTCTTTCCTCATATCCCACCTCCATTCTTACATAGTTAACTAAATTGACAAAAAGAAGTGGGAAGAAGAGAATGCCCCAGTGTGTGAATTTACTTTTGTATTGATATTTTTTGATTTCGCAGAATACCTTCCATTCATGCTTTTTATGGGCCATGAATTGTTTCTGCTCCAACAAATTTCCACAGATTTGGTGTCTTACAATTACACAAATGATATATTATCTCATAGTTCCATAGGTCACAAGTCCAATATGGATGGGTCTCTTGGGGATAAAATCAGGATGTCACCTATATATGATTCTGGAGGGTCTTGGGAGTCTCTATGTCCTAGTCATTCAATTTGTGGGAAGAGTTCAGTTCCTTGTGATTAGAATAATAAGGTACATAGATTCTAGAATCAGCCCTGACCTTGGCCTTTGACCCCATTCTCCATTCTCCATTTTCAAAGCCAGCAATGGTACATCAATTTCCTCTGAGCTTCCAGTCTTTCCAGACTCTTTCTGCTGGCATATTTATTTCACTAACTCTTCTGCCTTCCTTTTTCACTTTAAATGGACCATATTATTGCTCTGGACTCACTCAGATAATCTAGGATAATCAACCAAATTTAAGATTTGTAACTTTAATTGCATCTATAAACTATCCCCCCTCCCTCTATTGCTTTTTAACATAACTCTGTTCTTAGGCTCTAGGGATCAGACTATGGAAAGTTTAAGGGAGGGCAAAGAAGTATTATTCTATCTACCATGGACCACCTGAGAGGAGCTGGTTATTGCCTTTTTCTTTAAAATCCACACAAAAAGGCTTTATTGTATTTATTTCTCTAAGGAATGGTGTTTATAGTTAGCTACTTTCGAGAGATGTGCACCAGGAGAGGAAGCAGTTGGAAAAGTCTCCGTGTCCCTTGTTAATCATAGGTAGCCAAGGTAATGGGTGAATTCAGTGTTTCCTGGAAAGGAAGTAGCCATGATATACTTCTGTGGGAAGCCACATGATTGCTAGTTAGCTGGATAATAAGAATAAAGTTGAAGGTGAGCCCAATCAAGAAATGCTAAGTTTTCATTTTGTTTTTAGTCCCCTCTCAACAATAAAAGACTACAAGCTATCACCTACAAAAGGAGTCAAATCTCTTCTATTTAGAGCTCCAAGAATTCAACACTGAATAAAAATACAGTCCATCATACCGCCACAGCAGTGAGCTTCCTGAAATAGCTCATTAAGATGTCATAGCTCCTTTGGTGGGCTGCTATTTTGACATTTCTGAGCTCCAAGTTTGCCTTTTGTGTGTTATGCAGTGTCTCATCAAGGGACCAACAAAATCCTGTTACAATAAAGCTGATGTATTAGCACCATCAAAAGTAGATTCCCTTGGCTTTTCAGTCACTTCATAGAAGTAATTAACTCCACTTTTCTAGATGGCAGGCTGGTTTTCAAAGCTAGAGATGCCCACCCACTGTTGACTTCGCATACGTTTTCTTGCAAAAGAACAGAACAGATGGAAATGAGATGCAGGGATAGCGTAACTGAGAAAGGAAGAGATTGCTATCCAAGTGACATTTGGATACTGGCTCTTTGAGCTGGTTCAGTTGTTTTTCAGACTTATCTATGCTCTGGTGAGCTGGTTCAAAGTCCTGTGCCCCTTGATTACAGGGAAGATGTCTCTAGTTGCCATGATATTCCAGGAAGAGATGGAGGTCCCTTGGCGACCCCCTTTTCCTTGCGTCTCAGGAAAGCCAATTTTAGAAGTAAAAGTGGGACTTTTGAGAAGTTAGATGGTCTCTCTCCTCTTCCCAGACCCTATTTCATTCAGTGTAAATCCTAACCACCTTACTTCAACGTCAATGCCTTACATGTCAGCTACTTGCTGTGTGGTTCTTGCTAGGCCACAAACTCTTACTGCTCCTCTACAGCATAAGTATCCTTGTCACAGAGTCCAAATCAACAATGTCACTAAGTACCATTTAACTCAGTATCCTTCGTGTAATTCATTCTCAATGAAGGAAGGGATGTGTTGATATTTTTGCATGTAAATATATGTGGATATGTGTGTGTGTGTACACACGTGTATTTTTTATTGGCCTTCCTTTTTCCCTTTATTTACAGGTTGCTCTAGATGTTGCCATTTCAGTGAGAATTCTTTGACTACCTACATAAACTTTTATCACTTTAATCCTCAGTACATGCACTGTTCCAGTTCTTTATTTTTTTCTTCCTGGTACAAACACTACTTAATTCCCTGCATATTTTATACACACACACACACACACACACACACACGCACACACACATTTTGTTTATGTGTGATTGCTGTTCATTATCTGCTGTTTCCTGTAGATGTAAGCTCCAGGAAGGCAGAAATGATGATCTGTTTTATTTAACTCTTTATCCCAACTTCTAGAAATGTACCTGGCCTGTGGTTTTGATTTGCATTTCTCCTATGATGGTGAGAATTTTCCTGTACCTGTCAGCCAGTTGTGTATCTTCTTCTTAAGAGAAGTCTCCATTCAGTTCCTCAAGACCATTTTTAAAAATCAGGATTTTATATGTTTGTTGTTGAGTAGTAGGAACTCTTTTTTTATGTTCTGGATTTCAGCCCCAAAACAGATACATGATTTGCAAATATTTCCTCCCATGCCACAGATTGCCTATTCTCTCTGCTAATAGTGTCCTTTGATGCGTACAGTTGTGAATGAAGTCCAGTTTGTGTACTTTGTTTTCATTGCTTCCTCCTTTGATATCATTTCCAAGAAATTATTGCCAAATCCAAGGTTGTAAACTTGTTTCACTAAGTCTAGGAATTTTTATAGTTTCAGCTCTTACAATTATGTCTTTGCTCTGCTTTGAGTTCATTTTGTGTGTGGTGTAAAGTGAAGGTCCAATTTCACTCTTTAGATATGTGGATATCTAGTTTTCCCAGTAGCATTAAAGACTCCTTTCCAAACTGAATGGTCTTGACACCTTTGCTTGTTCCTGGGCTCTCTACTCATTTGGCCTACACATCTGTCTGCATGACAGTACCATGAAGTTTTGCTTGTTCTACTTTACAGCAAATTTTAAATCAGAAATTGTATAACCAACTTTATTCTTATTTTCAAAATGGTTGTAGCTATCTGGGATTCATTGAGATTCATATGAATGTTCGGGTGTATTTTCTATTTCTGCCAGAAACATCTTTGGGGTTTTCATAAAGATTGTGTTTAATCTATAGATTGCTTGGGGTAAACTGACATCTTAAAAATGTAATGTCTTCTAATCCATGAACACAGGATGTTTTTCCATTTATTTGTGTCTGCTTTAATTTCTTTTTTTAAAAAACATTTATTTTTATTTTGAGAGAGAGAGAGAGAGAGAGAGAGAGAGAGAGAGAGAGAGAGAGAGAAAGAGAGAGAGAATCTTTTTTTTTTTTTTTTGTAGATGGACACAACACATTGCCTTTATTTTTATGTGGTGCTGAGGATCAAACCCAGATCCTGCCCATGCTAAGCAAGCGCTCTACCACTGAGCCACAATCCCAGACCAAAAAACATTTATTTTTTAGTTATAGGTGGACACAATATCTTTATTTTACCCTTATGTGGTGCTGAGGATCGAACCCAATGCCTCACGCATGTCAGGCCAGTACTCTACCTCTGAGCCACAACCCCAACACCTCTTCTTTAATTTCTTTCAGCAACATTTTATAGGTTTTTTTGTGTACAATGTTTTATCTACATTGTCACATTTATTTGTATTTTTAATTTTTTTAAATAATTTTATTTAAAAAGTTAGACATAATGATTGTACACATTTATGCAGTACATATTTCCATACATGTATGCAGTGTGTAATGATCAGACCAGGTAATTGCTATATTCATCATTCCAAACATTTAACATTTTATTTCATTATTTTTGATGCTGCTATAAATAAAAACTTTGTTTTTAAATTTTATCTCTGGATTGTTACTCTATTAAAATTGATTTTTGAGTGTTGTTTTTGTATCCTGCAACTTTGCTAAATTTCTTTATTAGTGCTGACAACTTTTGTTTGTATGGAATCTTTAGATATAAGATGATGTCATTGATGAACATCTTCTGTTAATGTAGTATGGTAGATTACTCGATTTTCACATATTGAACCATTCTTGCATTCCCACTTGATCATGCTGTATAATCTTTTAAATTTGTTATTAAATTCAATTTGCTAGTATTTTGTTGAGTTTTACATCATTATGTATAAGTAATATTGGTCTTTAGTTTCTTGCAGTGTCCTATACCTTTGGTAGCAAGGTAATGCTTGCCTCATAAAGTAAATTAGGAAGTGTTCTCTTCAAATCTTCAAGAGTTTTAGAATGATTGGCACAAATTCTTCTTGAAATATTTGGTAAAATTCACCAACAGAGTGATCTGGTCCTGGCCTTTTCTTTGTTGGGAGTATTTTTTTAAACCAAGTCAGTCTTCTTACTAGTTACAGTCTGTTCAGATTTTAAATATCATCCTGATTAAGTATTGACAATTCATGTGTTTCTAGAAATTTTTCCATTTCACTTAGGCTATCCAATTATCTCATCATTAGTTAGGAGTTTGTAGTACAGTTTTATTATCCTTTTCAGTCACTCAGATCAATGGTTATCTCTCCTTTTTCAAGTCTGATTTTAGTGTTTGACTCCTCTGTTTTTCTTAGTCAATCTTTTTAAGCGAACCAACTTTTGGTTTTGCTGAATTTTTTCTTATTGATTATTTATATTCTTTATCTCATTTCTAATATGTATTGTTTCCTTCCTTCTTCTAGCTTGGTCTTTAGGTCTCCCCCGCCCTTATTTTTGCTTTCTTTCAGGTATAATGTTAGGTAGTGGATTTGAGACCTTGAAATGAAACCTGGCTGTTTTTTAGGCTGGCCTTAACTCATGATCCTCCTGCCTCAGCTTCCTGAGTAACTGGGATTATAAGGGCTTGCCCCCATGCCTAGAGATACCTCCTTTTTTATTTCAAGTATCTATAGGTATATGTTTCCCTTGGCACTGCTTTGGCTGTACCCTGTTAGTTTTGGTATGTCATGTTTTCATATGCATTTGTCTCAGATATTTTCTGATTTCTTTTTTGACTTTTTAAATATATTCATTGTTTCTGTTGTTTAATTTTTGCATATTTATATGAATTTCTCCATTTTACTTTGGATGTTAATTTTTTAGTTTCATTTCATTCTGATTAAGAAGAGGTTTTTAGTTTTCAAAAGTTTTCGAGGGTGGTTTTGTGGCCTAACATATAGTCTAACCTTAGAACGTTCCATGTGCACTTAAGGAAAAGATGACTTGGTCTATTCCTGAGTTGAGTGTTCTCTGTGTTTGTTGGGTCTGACTGGTCTGTGATGTTGTGCATGTCTTCTGTTATCCTAATGATCTTCTATTTGATCCATTATTGAAAGTCAGGTACTGAAGGCTCTTCCTATTATTATAGGGCTATGTATTTATCACTTCCAGTTGGTCAATGTCTGCTTCATATGCTTTGGAACTCTGATGATCAGTATAATTTGTTTGTAATTGTTATGTCTCCCTGGTGAATTGATCTTCATATCATTACATATGTCCTTTGTTTTCTGCAGTAGTTTTAATATATTTTTTAGTTATAGATGGACATGGTACCTTTATTTTATTTATTTATTTTTGTGTGATGCTGAGGATCAAACCCAGGGCCTCACATGTGCTTGGTAAGCACTCTAACTCTGAACTACACCCCAGACCCCCTTGAAACAGTTTTTGACTTCTTGTCTGATAACAGTGTAGTGCTCTCTTATCTCTTTTGTTATTGTTTGTGTATTATATCTTTTTATATTCTTTCACTTTCAACCTATGCATTTTTAAAGTTTTTTTATTTGTACTTTTAAGTTATATATATGATAGTAGAATATATTTTAACACATGATACATACATGGAGTATAACTTCCCATTCTGTAGTTGTACATGATGTGAAGTTACATGGGTCATGTATTCATATATGAACACAGGAAAGTTATGTCTGAGTCATTCTACTATCTTTACTATTCTCATTTACTTCTCTTCATTCACCTTTGTCTAATTCAATGAATTATATTCTTCCTCTAGAGATGTTGAACATTTTTTTCATATATTTGTTGATTGATTATATATCTTCTTCTGAGAAGTATCTGTTCAGTTCCTTGGCCCATTTATTGATTGTTTTTTGTTTGTTTGTTTGTTTTTGTTTTTTTGGTGTTAAGATTTTTGAGTTCTTTATATATTCTAAAGATTAGGGCTCTGTGTGATAAGAATTTGTTCCTAATTTGTAGGCTCTCTATTCACCTGATTGTTTCTTTTTCTGAGAAGCTTTTTAGTTTGAATCCATCCCATTTATTGATTATTGATATTAATTCTTGTGCTATAGGGATCGTATTACGGAAGTTAGGGCCTAACCTGACATGATGGAGATTTGGGCTTACTTTTTCTTCTAATAGACTCAATATCTCTGGTTTAATTCCTAGGTCCTTGATCCACTCTGAGTTGTTGCATTTTGTTGCATATGGATTTCCAAAGTAAGTTTTGGGTGCCTTTGTCAAATATAAGGTAACTATAATTATGTGGGTTAGTCTCTGTGTCCTTAGTCTGTACCATTGGTCTACAAGTCTATTTTGCTGCCAATACGATGCTGTTTTTGTCACTATTGCTCTTTATATACTCTGTAGTATATAAAGTCTGGCATACTGATGCCATCCACTTCACTCTTCTTGCTACAGATTGCTATAGCTGTTCTGGGTCTCTTATTTTTCCAGATGAATTTCATGACTTCTTTTTTTATTTCTATGAGGAATGTCATTGGGATTTTCATTGGAATTGCATTAAATCTGTATAGTGCTTCTGGTAGTATGGTCGTTTTGACAATATTAATTCTGCCTATCCAAGAACAAGGTAGATCTTTCCATCTTCAAAGGCCTTCTTTAATTTTTTTTCTTTAGCGTTCTATAGTTTTCATTTCAGAGGTCTTTCACCTTTTTTGTTAAGTTGATTCCCAAGTATTTTATTTTTTTGATGCTATTGTAAATGGGGTAATTTTCCTTGTTTCCTTTTCAGTGAATTTGTCACTGACATATAGAAATGCCTTTGATTTATGGGTGTTGATTTTGTACCCTTGTTCTTTGCTAAAGTCATTTACTAGTTCTAGAAGTTTTCTGGTGGAATTTTTTTGGTCTTCTAGGTATAAAATCATACTGTTGGCAAATAGTGCTAATTGGAGTTTTTCTTTACCTGTCTATATCCCTTTAATTTCTTTAATCTGTCTAATTGCTCTGGCCAGTGTTTTAAGAACTATGTTAAATAGAAGTAGTGAAAGAGGGCATCTCTGTCTTGTTCCAGTTTTTAGAGGGAATGCTTTCAATTTTTTCTCCATTTAGAATGATGTTGGCCTGGAGTTTAGCATAGATAGCTTTTAAGATGTTGAGATATGTTCTTGTATCCCTAGTTTTTCTAGTGTTTTGAACATGAAGGGGTGCTATATTTTGTTGAATGCTTTTTCTGCATCTATTGAGAAGATCATATGATTCTTATCTTTAAGCTATTGATGTGATGAATTACATTTATTGATTTCCATATGTTGACCCAACCTTGCTTCCCTTGAATGAATACTACTTGATTGTGGTATAGTATCTTTTTGATATGTTTTGTATTTGCTTTGCCACAATTTTATTGAAAATTTTTGCATCTATATTCATTAGAGATAGTGGTCTGAAGGTTTTTTTTTTTTGATGTTTCTTTGTCTGGTTTTGGAATCAGGGTGATATTGGCCTCATAGAATGAGTTTGGAAGTGCTCCCACTTTTTCTGTTTCCTGAGATAAATTGAAGAGTATTGGTATTAGTTATTATTTAAAGATCATGTAGAACTTAGTTGTGTATCCATGTGGTCCTGGGATTTTCTTGGTTGATAGGCTTCTGATGGCATCTTCTGTTTCATTGCTTGCAGTTGATCTGTTTAAATTGTGTATATCATCCTGATTCAATTTGAACAAATCATATGATTCTAGAAATTTATCAATGCCTTTGATATTTTCTATTTTATTGGAGTACAAGTTTTCAAAATAATTTCTAATTATCCTCTGTATTACTGTAGTGTCTGTTGTGATATTTCCTTTTTCATCATATGTGTTAGTAATGTGAGTTTTTTCTCCCCTTTTTTCATTAGCATGGTTAAGGGTCTGTCAATTTTATTTATTTTTTCAAAAAACCAATTTTTTATTTTGTCAATTTTTTCAAGTGTTCCTTTTGTTTCAATATCATTGATTTCAGCTATTTATTTTATTTTATTTTATTATTTTAGTTATTTCCTCTCTTCTCCTTTTGGTGTAGATTTGTTCTTCTTTTTCTAGGGCTTTGAGATGTAATGTTAAGTACTTTATTTGTTTTCTTTTTCTTCTTTTAAGGAATAAACTCCATGCAATGAACTTTTCTGTTAGAACTGCCTTCATAGTATCCCGGAGATTTTTGATATGTTGTATCTGTGTTCTCATTCACCTCTAAGAATTTTTTAATCTCCTCCTTGATGAACAACACATTGTTCATTCAGTAGCATATTATTTAGTCTTGTTGGAGTAACTTTTTTATTTATTATTTTATAATTGATATCTAATTTCATTCCATTATGATCTGATAGAATGCAGAGTAGTAGCTCTACTTTTTTATATTTGCTAAGAGTTGCTTTGTGGAATAATATATGGTCTGTTTTAGAGAAGGAACCATGTGCTGCTGAGAAGAAAGTGTACTTGCTCATTAAAGAATGAAATATTCTATATTTGTCAGTTAAGTCTGAGTTATTGATTGTATTATTGAGTTCTATAGTTTCTTTGTTTATCTTTTGTTTGGAAGATCTATCCAGTGGTGAAAGAGGTGTGTTAAAGTCACCCAAAATTATTGTGTTATGGTCTATTTGACTCTTGAACTTGAGAAGAGTTTATTTGATGAATGTAGATGCTCCATTGTTTGGGAAAAATGTATTTATTATTGTTATCTCTTGTTGATGAATGATTCCCTTAAACAGTATGTAGTGTCCTCCTTTATCCCTTTTGATTAACTTTAGCTTGAAGTCTACTTTATGTGATATGAGGATGGAAACCCTTACTTGCTTCTGCAGTCCATGTGAGTGGTATGATTTTTCTCAACTTTTCATTTTCAGTCTGTTGATGTCTTTTCTTATGATGAGTCTCTTGGAGGCAGCATATTGTTGTGTCTTTTTTTTTTGATACAATCTGCTAATCTATGTCTTTTGATTGGTGAGTTTAAGCCATTAACATTCAGGGTTATTATTGAGACATGATTTGTATTCCCAGCCATTTTTGTTTATTTTTGCTATTTAACTTGACTTGATTTCTCCTCTTATTAGTTTTTCCTTTAGTGTAATATCTCCCTCCACTGTTTTCATCATTGTTTTTCATTTCCTCTTTATACAATATTTTGCCGAGGATGTTCTGTAGTACAGGCTTTCTAATTGTAAATTCTTTTAACTTTTGCTTATCGTGGAAGTTTAATTTCATCATCAAATCTAAAGCTTAATTTTACCAGATATAAGATTCTTGGTTGGCATCCATTTTCTTTCAGAGTTTGGTATATGTTTTTCTATGATTGTCTGGGTTGAAAAATCTGCTGAGATACAAATTGGTCTCCCCCATATGTGATCTGATTTCTCTCTCTTGTGGCTTTTAAGATTCTAACCTTATTCTGTATGCTAGCCATTTTCATTATAATGTGCCTTGGTGTCAATCTGTATTTTGTTCATTTGGTATCCTGTAAGTTTCATGTATTTGGTTTTCTAATTAACTCTTCATGCTTGGGAAATTTTCTGATATTATCTGCTTGAAGAGCTTGTGCATTACTTTGATTTGAAAGTCTGTGGCTTCCTCTTTCCCAGTAACTCTTAGATTTGGTCTTTTGATGCTGTCCCATAATTCTTGGATGTTCTGTTCATGGTTTCCTACTGTCTTCACTGTGTGGTCAACTTTTTATTTTCCAGATTGTACTTTGCCTTCATTACCAAGTGATCTTGGTTACCTTTTCTATTGAGTTTTTTATTTGGTTTATTGTTTCCTTCATTTCAAGGATTTCTGACTGCTTTTTTTCAGAGTCTTTATCTCTTTCTTGAAGTAATCTTTTGGTACCTATATTTTCTCTGTTATCTCTTTCTTGGAGTGATAAATTTTTCCCTGTATTTGCTCATTTAGGTCATTTTCTAATTCACAAATCATCTTAATTATGAACATTTGAACTCCTTCTCTGACATTTCATCAGCTTTGCTGTTCATGGGTTCCGTTAGTATATGTATCCTGGTTTGTTTGAGGCACTTTTCTCCCTTGCTTTTACATGTTGTCTATGTGTCTTCCTTTCTTGCCATATGGATCTGAGATATTACAGTCTCTACCATATATTCTTGTAGTACCGGTGCAGATTGTCTGTACCTCACCTTGATGTTGGGTTTCCAGACCCTGCCGATGTCCCTCAATGAATGATACTGCAACTAAAGGTGGAGGCAGCAGTAGCCGAGGTAACTCAAGATAATAGTGAAGATTCCCCAAGATGGTTGTAACATCATACAGAGATGGGGCTGAAAGGGTGGGCCTTACACCGTCTTTGGAATGCCTGCTCTGAGATGCAGCTGCTTCTAGGCCCTGTCTGTTGTCAAAAGATAGGGGCTACTGCGTGGGGAAGGCTATGTTGATGACCGCAGTGTGCCAAGATGGAATTGAGATTGGCTTGGGCTTCCAGGTTTATGGGCAGGTGGCAAACTCAGACCTACCCTGGGCTTGGGTCCTGAGTATGTTGGTGTGGGTGGATCTGGGCCGGGCCTGAGTTCATGCGGTGGTCTGCTGGTCAGACAAGGTGGTCCTGTGCTGGAGCCTGAGCTCCAGCATGTGTCAGCCAGTGGAAGGATGGACCTGGGCCTACTGTGAGCCTGGGTCCCACACAGATGAGTGTTGTGTCTGCATTTTTATCTGATATTATTTTTCTTCTGCCTGAGAAACTATATTAGTGTTATTTTTAATATTCATTTTTAGTTATAAGTGGATACAATATCTTTATTTTTTTTTATGTGGTGCTAAGGATGGAACCCATTGCCTCATGCATGCTAGGCCAATGCTCTACCTCTGAGCCACGACCCCAGCCCTAGTGTTATTTTTAATAGAGATATGATTGTGCATTCCTTCTTGTTGTTGTTATTTTACTTTGTGAATTACACCCCATCAGGTATAGAATTTTAGACTGGAATTCATTACTTTTAGTACTTTTAATATGTCATTCATTATCTCATTGATTCTACTGTCACCTCTCAGACATGAACTTCATCTTTCAAAGGTGGTATGTCCTTTCTTTCCCCTGTGGTTACTTTGAAGATTTTTCCCCCTTTGCTTTACGTTTTCAGCGGTTTATTATGATGTATTTAGCTTTCTTTTTACTTGAATTTAACCAGTTTGAATGTTCTTGATTTTTTTTATCTATGAATTTAAAAATTTTAGAGGTTAGAAAATTCTCAGGTATTATATCTTTGAATATTGCTTCTGTTCTATTTTCTCTCCTGTCCATTTAAGCACCCTGGGGTGTTTTTTTCTTCTCTCCCTCTCACTCTCATGCTCTCTCTCTCTCTCTCTCTCTCTCTCTCTCTCTCTCATCTTTTAGGTTAGTTTCTTTAATTTTTTCCCACATTTTTATTGGCTCATCATAATTGTACATAATGGTGAGATTTTTTGTTACATATTCATACATACACACAATATAGCAATATAATTTTGGGGGGAGGAACTGGGGATTGAACAAGGGGCACTTGGCCACTGAACCACATCCCCAGCTCTATTTTGTACTTTATTTAGAGACAGAGTCTCACTGAGTTGCTTAGCACCTCGCCTTTGCTGAGGCTGGCTTTGAACTCACAATATTCTTGTCTCAGCCTCCTGAGCCACTGGGATTATAGATGTGTGCCACCACGCCCAGCATAACAACATAATTTGGCCAATATCACTGCTGAGCACTCCCACCCAGCCTCCCCACCTCCTACTCCTTGTTCCCTTTCCTCTATTGATATCCTTTTGATTTTCATGAACTCCACCCCCATTTTTTTCTCTCTAGCTTTCTTTTTATTTATTTTTAAAAGTACAAATATTTTCATCACCTTAGATAATGATAATTTTTCATTAAATGTTCTTAATTCTATATATCATAATTTTAGTGGATCCAGGTGAAAAGTTTTTTTTGAGAAAAGATTGGTTACCTGTACTGGTCAGGTGGAACATGTGATCATCTGTAATTCTTTCAGAAACTGAGATAAGCTGTGACCTGACCCCACTTTTATAAATTTCTGTGAGGCTACCATCTGAATGTGTAAGGAAACACCTTCCCCATTAGCCCATGAGTGTTTACTCACTGATGAATCCTGCCCGAATCCATTATAAGATTGATTATAAAATGAAGATCTTCCTCTATATTCCCTCTTTGTTTCTGCATAAGCCATAAAGTTCTGATGTTGTTTAATTTTGTTTCTTTATCATCAAGTCCTCCCTGAATCACAAGACTTGAGCTCTTTAAGCTGGATCCCGTGTCCTTTTTACATATCCCCACCTTAATGTGTCTGGTAGGTCAAGAGGCCCTGTGCTTCCCTTCCCAAGTCCTGATATCAAAAGTTTCTTTAAGAGTCTCTGGTTCCTTCCATCCAGAATGAAATTTTTAAACAAAGATCTAGTCTCTAGGCATTATTTGTACTGTCTTTTTGTTGCTTTTAGGCTGTATGTGTAGGAAAGATTGGAATCCCTGTGTGTGTGTCTGTTTTTGTATACTCATGTACAATATATTTGTTTCTATTTATTTGTATCTATTTTTTTATTTATATATCTGTCAACCTACTTTATCTGAGCTAACAGTATTAGTTCAAAATGCTATTCAAGGTCACAGGACACATGTACGTATTCACTTGGTAAAGCCTACTGAACACAAAGCCATTTCTGGATTGTTGAATACCATGTGACTGTGAAAAAATATCTGTTAACTAAAGTTCAGTATTTATTGGCATTCTTTTACTGAGGTAAAATTTACATGCAGTGAGATTTACAAATATTTATTATGCAGTGTGTTTTTACCAAAGAATTTTAGAAATTTTAAACTCCCTGGGTAGCTTTAATGTCTCATCAGTTGACCAGCTATGCAGCACTCAATGCAGTTCTTTCAGCCTCTTTTTAAAGGGGGGCGATCTCTGTTTTTTTTTTTTTTCTTGTTAATAGCATTCCAAATAAAGTTGCTGATGAAACGAGTTTAAGCTGTTCACTTGGCAGCAGTAACTACGGTGTTCCCCCCCATTAATAGCTTTAGGATGTATTGCTGAAGATTTTCTATTTCTTAAAATTGAATTTACCCTTTACAGAATGATACCACTGACACTCATGGCATCATAATTCCAGAAGGCTATCAGAGAAGAGCACTCAAGGGATGAGAAGCTGAGATGCCCACCCTGTTTTTACAGTTACCTATAGCTTTTGAGCAGCTAGCTATTCCTTTCTTCACATTTCTTTTGAAGGCTTCTAGGTTTCTGACACTAATGCTCCCAAGTTATTTGCAAAGTTATTTTAGCTCCCAAGGCTTGAGTTTTTATCCTCTTCCTTCTTGAGGATATAAAAAAATCACTTGAAGGGATTCTAAGCAATTAAAGTTAAAGATTCTTCTGTGTTAACAGAGGCAGCAGACACCTGGGCTCTGTATTTGGGGACTTTGTATCTCTTACTGTGAAAATCAGTTGAGACCTGGTCAGGCAGAGGGGTATCTAAAGGACCATCTCCTTATGCAGGAACTGTGATGGTAGGAGAGTAGCTTATATCATTTGGGTGAAGGGACAGAGAGGTTCCTTTGTAGGGTTGGCTCTGAAACCTACCCTTGAATCTGCACTTTGCCAGGCTGCCTGATGGGCTGATGGTGGTGATAGAACAAGGGCCATAAGCATTCTGATTTCTGTGCTCCTTAGCCAAGGCTGGGTGCAATCAATATTTATCAAGTTATTGGTGCTCCTTAGGATGGTGAGTTTTATGCTCTTTTTGTTTTGTCAGAAAATAGATATATTTTGGCCGCCAAATTAAATAATTTCAGAATTTGCTTTCATTTTAGAATCAGGCCATGTAACTGAGTGGCATAGTTTATTTTCACTTATAGCAATTATTTAGATCTACATCGATTATCTTTGTGCTCTGTGTTCAAAGACAGATGATTGATCTTCTTCCCAACATGTGAAATTTTGCATGAGTACCACTTGTTGTATTATTGGTTGCTTTCTTTTTGAAATGAATTTTGGTATTTCGAGCAGCTTCAGAGTTACAAGAATAATGTGAAGATAGTATAGGGACCCCTGCACCCCTCTGCCTGTATTAATGGTACCTTATATTAGTATGGCATCTTTGTAAAAATTAGTAATAATCTTATTTGATAATATTAGTTAAAATTATATTGATAAAATATTGACAGATTATTTATTATTTACCATAATCCATACTGTAGTCAAATTTTTTAATTGAAGAATGATATTAGAAATAAAGATATGGACTTTTAATGTTTTTTTTTCTCTGAAGTGGTAGTGTTTCTAATCCCACTCAGATGACAGAACTTCTATGTATGTGTGTATAGTAATCTAGGCACAATTATATCCACATCTGTATTTTTATATGTCGTCAACTGTATCTGTATTCAACACAAATTCATAGTGATATCTTAGGCTCTAATTCATCACCATGTACATCATTCTTATATTCTTCCCTTGCTTATTTTTTAACTCTCAGTCTAATAGAAACATGGCTTGAACCATCCTCCCTGGATTTACTCAATGGTTCATTTCTAGTGTACATATATGGAAGTATCAGTAGTGTGAACTGGTTCTGCCCTGTGATTCAGCTGTAACAACTCTAGTGCATTTGGTCTTACGGAATTTACTTTCTTCCAGAGTTACTTATGACACTACCATTTTCCCAACCACATTCAGTAAAGTTGTTTTCTACATTGGTATCGATATTAGTTTGTTTTTTCACATTTGCATTCTTCTCAGCCTTCTCCTGATCTCTTAAATGACTTTTTGAAATTGCATATATTGGTGTAGTGAAGTTCTATGGGTTCTGACAAAGGCATGTTGTTCCAGACCTTTTCTCCTTCTCTTAGTTTCCCTGGCAACCAAAGACCATTGTATTATCTGTGTAGTTTTGCCTTTTCTGGAATGCCATACTGCTGGAATCATCCTACCTTTTTAGATTATCCTTTCTGACTGAGCAATACACATTTGAGATGCAGCCATGTCTTATAATTGCTTAGCAGTGCATTCCTTGATATTGCTAAATCACATTCCATTGAATACATGTACCCGAGTTTCTTTATTCATTCACCTATAGAAGGACATCTTGCTTTCAATTCTTGGTATCCATGAACAGAGCCACACTATAAACATTTGTGTGAACCAGGGATGTTTATGCATGCCTATAGGCCCAGCTACTTGGGAGGAGGCTGAAGCAGGAGGATGACCTGAGCCTAGGAGTTCTAGGACAACGTGGGCAATGTATGAGACTCTGTCTCAATAAATAAATAAATTTGTAAATTTTTGTGTTCAGGTTTATGTGTGGATGTAAGTTTTCACATTATTTGGGCAAATGGCTTACTTGCTTTTATCATACATTTGCATATCCACTTATGCTAGTGCTTGCTAAATGTCCCTTTCATCTATTACCCATTTAGTCTTATGAATTAACTTAAAAGAAGGTATTCTTCTGAGTTCTGGTCAATTCGAGTATCTGTTGACTCTGACTGGTAGATTTTATTTTCTCATGGGGAGGGGAAACACATAACTTACACAGTCATCAGAAATTTAAAATGGTAACTGGAATTCCTTAACGAAATAATCAAAGTTGATGTCAACAATTGGGCAAATCAATATTTTGTGTCTCTTGATAAAATATAATGAGAAGGTAAAACCTTACATCTCTGGTATTCCTGTGAAAAATGCATAATCTAGTCATAAAGAAATGTAATCTTATGTTTCCACATGACAAATCCAAATTGGGGTATGTTTTTTCAAAATAATTGAGAATTAGGTTCTCCATAGAAATAAGGAATAGTGAAGATATATGCACACATACATATAGTCTCGCAGAAAAGGATTCAGTGCAAGGAATTGGCTTCCATGATTATAGGTCATGAGAAGCCCCATCATCTACCATGTGCAAGCTGGATCTTGGTAAGCTGTGGAATAGTTCTGAGAGCTGAAGGACTCATTGTGTGTACTCTGATGCTAGTCTGAAGGTTGGAGGACCAGGATCACCAAATTGCAGAAGATCTTTGTCCCAACTCAACTAGTCAGACAAAGGGAAGGCAAATCCAACCTTCCTTCAGCTTGTTTTTCTTCTCCGGCTCTCCACAGATTGGGTTATACACACCCACATTGGGGAGAGCCATCTGTTGTCCTTAGTTCCACCAATTCAAATGCTAATCCCTTCCAGAAATAACCTCATGGACACACCCAGGCCCACCAGAAATAATATTTAATTAGATCCCTGGGCATCCTGTGGCTCAGTCAAGTTGCTCTATAAAATTAAATATCACAAAGTGGCTGGTAGTTCTAAAAAACGTGAACATTTTTGCCACAAAAGACAAACTGAGCAGCTATTTCAGATCTAAGGAGATAGAATTTATAATGAGATGCAATATGTGACCCTGCTTTGGATTTTGAATCAGATTTGTTTTTTATTATAAAGGGAATTACTAGAAAATTGGTGAAATATGAATGAAGTCTAAAATAGCAGGGCATTATTAATGTCAGCTTCCTGATTTTGATCTTTTAAGTATGTAAGAAGATGTCTCTGTTCTTAGGAACACACAAGTGTTTATGAGTAAAGAAGCCTCATGTTTATGACTTGCACTCAAGTTGTTTATAAAAAATAATATGCATAAATATGTAGAGAGAAATTATAAATAAGTGTGGGGAGTTTTAGCAACTGAACAGTCTGTTGAAAGGTATATGGATATTCATATGGATATTCTACGACCTGTTTTGCTACTTTTATATCTATGGAATTATCTTCACATAAAAGTCTACACAAATGAAAATTGCAAATGTGATACACTGTAAGAATGAGATGAATATGATGCTTTGATACAAAAATACAAAGAGGGGAAGGAAGAGGTTTTTTTTTCCATTTTAATCTTTGAGTCAAAGAATAATTATTCACCCATCATGTTCCTGGTTGTAAGTGTTGGGAATACAATAGTGATTAAGTGAAACAGTTTCTGACCTTAAGGAGTTTATTTCATATGAGACAGTAAAAATAAGCACATTAAACTATCACAAATATTCTGAGATAATTTCTGGAAGACCCATTTATAAGTAATTTTTCTCCTTCAGGCTAGAAGTTATTTTCAAGTGACTACAGTATTGGTGGTGGATTTAGAGGAAAGTGTGAATAGATTCAGGAGAGGTGTTTAGTAAGTAAAAGATGAGAGAGACAGACAAATTTGCAGGTTGGTGTAGGAGGATGATGTCACGTGGTGTATTCTGGGTTTCCAGTTTTCAGTGTATATCAAATATTCCATCATCAGAGTGCATAAAGCAGAATAGCATCCAAATTGAACTGTTTTTTAGTTTATTTTCCATTTGAAGAAACTTTCAAGTTATTTAGATTGGTATTTCTGAAGCACACTATTAGCACTATTGCCGTTCCACTGGACAGTCTATAATGATGTTCTCCTGTTCATTAATTCATTTCCAGTTTCTCTGTTTTTCTTAATGTCTGTGAATAAGACATCTACCCACCTTCCAAATTCATATCATTTCCTACCTTCTACTCCTTCTTTCCTGTCTGATTACAGGAATCGCTTGACTTCCTCCCTCATTCCTCTCACTGTACCATACCTCATGCTATTTCTGTTCTCTCTTCTCTTTACTTTTGAGTGTATTTTGTCTTTAAATGTCTATTTCAGAAACTCTGCCTCAACTCTCTGTATCCTACAGTTGAAAGACTCCTTGGGGAGTCTGTATCTGTCTACAGAATTAAGATGATCACATTAAAATGACAAAATATTAGAAGAACCTGTGCTTTAGATGGTTATTTTAATATAATCAGGGGGTATCAAAAGGTTTTTAGAATCATGGGAACTTAGAGGCTATTAATTCAGTCCTTCATAAGGTAAATGGATGACCACTTATAAGGTATTTATTATTCTTTCCTGATTAAACATAACTGGTGATGATAAACTCACCACTTTTTGCACCACTGTGCCATGATTTTTGGTGTCTGTTATCCAGAACTGCGCTATATCAAGATAAAAAAAGTACCTCATTAGTGGTAAGCCGTATTGCAATAATAAGCATTCCCCAAAACCCGGTGGCTTAACTCATGGAAGTTTATTTTTATTCAAAAACTGCTGAACATCTTTGTTATCACTAGGAATAGAGTCTTTAGGGCAGCTCTCCTGTATGAAGTGACTCAGGAATTGCTCTTTTCCCCCCATGGTCCCACAGTTGCTGAGACAGGGAAGGAAAAGCTGGAGGATCACATATCAATTCCTAGATGCTTCAACCCAGACGTGATGCAGGTCACTTCCGTTCCTACAACTGTACACATGTTTTTGCTGAGTTGCAAGGAGATTGGGAAATTGGAGAGTATATGATATTCATTGAGCACTAAATATCTTCATCACCATCTGATCTCCTTGTCTTTTCATCCTTCAGAGAACAGCCACTTCTTCCTTCTGAGGGCATCATAAATCACATGGAGTTACTGCACTGAGCTCAAAGTTGAGTACATCTGGGTGACTCAGAATTACCAACTATAGACCCCTTTGTCCCCTAATAACTGCCCTTCATGCAAACAGCAAGTCTCTTTTATCCTTGTTCCTGCCTATGAAATGATGGAGACTAAACAGTTGTTCTCCTTCTTGAAAAGTCCTAAGTTTAGTTTAGACCAGATGCATTTTGTTGGGTTAGTATACCTTGTTAAAACTTCAGGCTTCTCGTCCGTCGATCTGCTTCCACACATTAAATATGGCAACAAACACATTTCTTTTCAAGATTTTCTCAAATCCTTGTTTCATTATATTCTTAGTGCAAGGGTTCATTTTCTGAGCTTAATGAGGGTCTCTTGAGGATGTCAGACTTCAGGTGAGGAATCATCATTTCTACTAGCAATCTTATGGGTGTAGTCAGCACAGGGTCCATTGATTGACAGGAGTAAATGCAAAATCTTGTTCAGTTTTGATGGGATTCATTCTATGTGAGTGACGGCCAGGACACCACTCAAACCCCCTTTCATATGCAGAACAAGAATAGGTCCCTGTTTCACTTTAATTTGGGTGAAATTTGACAACACAAAATCTAGATCTCTGAGCGATAAACATCTAGATCTCTGAGTGATAAACTTTTCCTACGCCCTTACTTTGGAGAGGTTTATAAGACGTTTTTCAATAAACAAATAAATAAAAACAAATGAAAAATTTCTTGAACTATGAGGCTAGAATAGGTATGGGAAAGTGAGAATGAATCAGATATTTAAAAGGTAGAGTCAGAGGTAGGTAATGACTGATGTGTGTTAGGATAAATTAAAATAGAAAATTAGGGTATTTTCATGCTAAAATGGTAGATTAAATATATATATATATCTCCATAATATCCATATCCACTCATGCATATATCCATATATATAATATATATCCATATATATTCACATATATTTAGATATATATGTATATACATATATGTGTAAATATATACACACACACTATATGTGTGTGTGTGTGTGTGTGTGTGTGTGTGTGTGTATATACACACACACATATATATCCACTTTTACTTTCTACCTCTAATGCACCAAAAGATACAAGTTACAAATATTTTTAAAATAGATATAGATCCATAAGATTTGTAAACTGAAAAATAGATTGACTGGAAAGAAGTAATTGATTAAATGGGTCTGAGAAAGGAAGATTCCAAGACCATGAGGAAAAACTGCAACTACCCTGATAGAATAGCAGAATCACTATTTAGAGAAAAGTGCAGTATCACTGTAGTTGGGGGTTAGGGAAAGATACCTAGGAAGGTAATGAACGAGAACCACATTCTCATCTACCAGGTCAAAAGAGGATTCGTAAACTAGACATATTTATTTATTTTCTGTTTTTTTAATTGTTGCCTTATAATCATAAATTATTACATATTTGTATATGTGCACAATATAATTTGGTCAGTTTTGTTCTTCAGAATATCCCTTTTCTCTCCCTCTTTCCTACCCCTGGTCCCCTTCCACTTTCTATTGGTCTCCCTTCTAATTCATGAGATCCTCCCCACATTTTCTTTTTCTCTAGCTTCCACATAAGAGAGAAAACATACAACCCTTGACTTCTGTTTTTGGCTTATTTTGTTTTACATAGTGCTCTTATCTATAAACAGATAAATTTAAAGATCACAATTTATATAGAAATGTAAATTATATCTAGATCTATATAAATGTATGTAACATATACAAATGTAAATTATATTAGATCTGTAAATTTCAGAGAAACTTCTAAATAGAGGAGTCAAAAGATTAAGCACAAAATGAGTAAATTTAAAAGTAGTGATTTGTATAGAAACATAAAGATCTGCAAATTTCATCAAGACTAATCAAGAGAATCTGAAGTCTTTGCATCTTCATCTGGAGATTAATAGGGAAGAATATCTTAGACAACTTCTGTACTTTTTTTTTTAAAGAGAGAGTGAGAGAGGAGAGAGAGAGACAGAGAGAGAAATTTTTTTAATATTTATTTTTTAGTTCTCGGCGGACACAACATCTTTGTTGGTATGTGGTGCTGGGGATCGAACCCGGGCCGCACGCATGCCAGACGAGCGCACTACCGCCTGAGCCACATCCCCAGCCCCAACTTCTGTACTTTTTATAAGTCTATTAATACCATTTGACTTTTACAACTGTGTGCATATATTAATTAAATTAAAAAGAAGTTTATAATAAGTTTCACTGCATTGAATCCTTTGCAGATAATAAGAATTATTAGAACTGAAAACCATCTAGAAGAGTCACAGAATACATATCTGTCCTTTGTTAGATGACAAATAGCAGGCATGGTATAGATGTGTCTAATCTTACAGTTCTCCAAAGCATCTGTGCCAGGAGTACACTCCTTGGCATGCTAAATTAGTTTCTTCTCCAAATGAAGTCTCAGCCCTCCTAATAGAAGAGGCAGGATGTGGTCATAGTAATTTCACATGAATGCCAGACTGACTTCTTGGCGTTGTGTCAAGAATGGCAAATTAGACATATTAAAAACAAGGCAGGCAGCACTGTCGCAATGATTAGCCATGGTGAGGGATAGACAGGAGACTGAGGGCCAGATGCAGGAGAGGAGAAGTGTTTATGTATATCAATGAGAGGAGAAAGTAGAGCACACTGCATATAGGCTGAGGCGGAAGCATACTAATGGGAGTGACAGTAATGAGATTATATGTATTATAAGCACTGACAATTATGCTCTCATTACTAAAATACACAAAGGGAATGAACACAATTATGTAGCAGACACTATGGGACTGTGAACTTATTATACCATTTGTACTGTAGTCTGTAAAAGTTTGCTGCTACATTTTCTGCTTTATGGGAGCCAAATTAAGCGTTTTGCCTTTGTATATCCCCATGAGATTTTGGGAAACTAATATTGGAAGACATTAGACTAGAAATGGGTCTTTAGAAGTCATCTAAAGGATCTTTTGTTCTTTTTTTTTTTTTGCTTTATTCCTTAGGAGTTTTGTGGGAGGAATGCGTTGTGGGTGGTGTGAAAGGACTCCATACTCCCTCACTCAACATGTTGGTTGTCTGTGCCTGCTTTATATAATAATATGATTTTCCTTAAGCAGAAAAGTTCGGCATAAGCAAGTCTTTTTCAATTTGCTTATTTTTAAGATAAATTTTAAAATATTTTTTAGTTGTTGATAGATCTTCATTTTATTTATATATATGTGGTATTAAAAATCAAACCTCGTGCCTCACACATGCCAGGCAAGTGCTCTACTGCTGAGCCATAGCCCTCGCTCCCTTAAGATACATTTTGAGGACTCCTGTGATTAAGTGGCTTGTCTATGGTCAAACTGAGCCAGAGTGAGGCACAAGTCCCTGACTCCTCAGTGATACCCTTTCATGGCACTCCAGTGCCACTGGTACCACTAAGAATAATGATAAAGAGCATGCTTGGTCTATGATGACCAGCTCTTGGGAAGACTGCTCCAGTGCTGTGGAAGCTGGTAGTGCAGATGAATTCCAGGATGCCTGACCAGCACTGGATGATCTTCTGACTTAGTCTCTGCAAGTGCTAGGAAGGACAAAGCATGCCAGGCTGTGCCGATTAGTTTTCACTGAAATGATTGACTTCAATTACAGTGGACCACAGTAATAAACAAAAATGCAAGGTCTAGATCTCTGAGCCTAAGGAGTGCTAAACATTCCCCTTGTCCCCATACCACAGGAGCAGTTTTTACAATTTTCTGTAAGGATGTGAACAGGTATTGGGGAGGAGAGGATGAAATAGAGACTTTTAAGCAATTTCTCTAGGTTAGCTATTTGTTATGGTTTGGATGAGAGGGGTCCTCCCAAAAGCTCATGGGTGAGACAATGCAAGAAGATTTGGAGGAGAAATGATTGGGTTGAGAGAACCTTAACCTAATCAGCGAATTAATCCCTGATGGGATTAACCGAGTGGCAGCTGGTTCATTGGGGGCATGGCTATGGGTATATATTTTGTAACTGGAAAGTGGATGCTATCTCTGCTTCCTGATAATCATGTGGTCTGCGTCCTTCTGCTACATTCTTCCGCCATGATGTTCTGCCTCACCTCGAGCCCTGAGGAATGAAGCAGACTTCTATGGACTAAGACTTCTGAAACCGTGAGCCCTCAAATAAACTTTTCCTCCTGTACAATTGTTCTGGTTGGGTCTGTTAGTCACAGAAGCATTCATTCATTTGGAATTGGGACTGCCAGTCAGCAAAATATTTTTGTTTAGTTCTGTCTAGTTAATGCCAGTTGTAGCTTAATATACATGAAGAGTTTAAAATGTCTGTTGAACTTATAGGCATTTATTCCCTGAAAACTGTAGTGGGTGTGGTTTTTGAAGACAGAAATCTAGGATGGTCAGAAAGATGAAAAGATCAAGACATTTCTAGCCATAAATGGCATGCCCTAGTTGTCTGCTGTCTGTTCATAGAAAGCCAATATTTCTGATTTGATTTGTTCCTCTCTGGATGGTACCAGTCAAGCTTCCTTACCAGATAGATTCCAGTGGTGGAAGATGGGAGGGCAGGAGGAGGATGGAGGTAGGGGTACCCTGTGTCAGTAGACATCCTGAGTGGTGGATAAGAATTTCCAAATTATAGTTTCCCTGAAGAGGCAGAGACTCAGAGACTCCAGTTTGTATCTTTCCCTGGATTTAAGTAGCATTTCTTCCCCTCTCTGTCCTGTCTCTGTCTTCCTAGTCTCAGCAGAAGGATTGTCTCTGGTCTCTGGAGACCTCATCATTTTCCTTTTCTTTTACCTTCCCCACAACATTCTAAGTTACCTGATATTTAAAACTCTTTTCATTTGAACCACTAGTATTGTGTGCTCTTCCTGATGGGGCCCCAACTTGTGCAGTGTGTGATTTTAAAGAAAACAGTAATCTTATGCAGCTCAATACTTGCTCGGATGTTAGTGTCAGGGGTGAAATTTCCATCATGTGGTGAATCTTGGCAATTCTGGAAGGACTCTTTAGAATGATCACCAAAAGACCAGGTCTCTTTGGATATTTAAATATTTGTACATCTACTGAATTTTTTTTAAAAAAATGTTATAATTTTCTATATATTAATCAAGCTTAAAAATCATCCAGAGGTTTTGTATGATTTTTTAATTTACAAAGTATCTCAGCACAGAATAGTGCAGCACATTTTGTAATGGAGAACACAGTGGATCAAGGACAGAGGTCTGGGTCTCATTTTTTTGCTCTCTGACTAACCTGGCTCCATGAGTTTCTCACTCCTTTGTTTCATTTCTTTGGTTTGTGATAGGAGTCATTGGGCTGTTTGTCTCAGCCCTACAGTTTCTGTGATAATGCTTTTGTCTCTAAGAATAAGAATGTTTGTGTTCACATGTTTGCATGTTATTTGGCTTTGCTTTGTATTTACAAATGTTTTCCAGGCCTCCATAGCAAGTCTTTCAAGCAGGGAGAAAAGGAGATGCTGAGCAGTCTAACATAGCATCACAAACGATGAATTCTCTTGGAAGACAGGGACATGGGGCTTGTAATATATATGCAGTTGCCTTATTTTGCAGGTCTTTGGGGCAGTATTTAAATCATAAAGCATTCAGTGCCTCTGGTCGCTGCAGATGAGATACCAAAACGAGTTCCAGTGGAAGCACATGGCTCATTTTCAATCGAGTGCTCAGCATTGAAGACAATCTGTTCCTCTTCTCTGCCCGCCCCAGATCCCCCTCCAGGCTGCCCTCCCTCCCTCTGCAGTTATTTCCCAGGCACGACTAGAGGGAGCTCCAGACTAAATTGCTTTCTACTCTTGCATCTTTGTATGTGTCAGATGAGATCAGATTCAAACCAGGTTCTATTCTCTGTAGTGCTGATTCAAATCAAATCAAAATCTCTCTTCCTCAGGACATGATTGGAAGTGTATTTACTTTGCTGCGTACTCTAATGGTCCCATCACACAAGTCCCCAAGGCAGGATACAACGGAGCTGATGAGTCAGAATTGCCTTCCCGGCTTTATCTGTTCCCATGGCTCTGCTTCCAGGTTGGTCTCCAGGACATCTCAGCATCTTGATGTGACTTCATCATGCCAAGAGGGAGAACATGGGTCTACCTGCAACTCTGACTTTCTCCAATCTCTTACTTCCAAATTGTACACATCTGTAGAATTCCCCCATGTTATCTATCATTTCCCCACACAGTAAGGAAAACCCATCCGTAAGGAATTTCTGCTCCAATCCCCAGAGCAATATTTTTGTCCATCTCTCCTGGTCACTTTAATTTCTTCTTTATATTTCTATTTTATTTTTCTACTCACTCCTTAGGCAATAATATTTTCCCACTGTAGAATACAAAAGCAAAATGAACAGTGCTGGGATCTCTCCGAAATCCACAGGGTGTCTCTCTTTCTCTGGAAGAAAAAAATAAATAAATAAAACCTTTGTCTAAACTTTGTTCTTTTCCCCCCTTTCTTCTAGTTTCACACAAGTGCTTTGTTGTGTTTTTAAAAAATTATTATTTATTAAAAGATAAAACACCTTTGTAGATACCAAGGAAACTTTGATGTGAAATTCTCCTCTTATAATACTCGGTGTGGGACAAAGTTTTAGCCACCACTCCTGTCCCCAACCCCCACCATTTCCAAAGGGACATGCAAATACCTGTAGAATCATATGACAAGGTGATATGCCAGCAGACATCAGTGGGGGCTCTTGGGATCAATAGTTCTAAGATTGCAGCAAAGTGGTTAGCGCTGTATGAGAACCTTCACTTCTCAAGAGAAGAGGGATGATGACTCTTCTGTGAATGAGGACAAAGGTGGTTTGGGCATTTTCTCTTGCTATTAATCCATTGGAAAGGCTCATTCCTTACAGGAAGAGCATCTGCCAGTGTCATGTCCCGTCACCTGGAGAAAATAAGGAAGAAAGGAAAGTACAAAGGATTATTCTTTTGGGTCATGACCGCTGGGTTGACAAATGAAATGTACAGGAACTCTGTGTCCCTGCTGAGCAGAATGATGAAAAGCCTTGTAACAGCGATGGCTGGCAGGTGTCTGTCTGGCTGATAGCACCGGGCAGGAAGATTGGATGCATTTTACTCGAGTTCATATAAATGTAATCCATTCACGTGAAGTGGAGATTTGGGAACAAATAAAACGCTTTCTTTGCCACCAGAACTGAGAATGATCCTTCTTATCAATAAGTGCAGCAGAATTGATTTTGAACTTAGACTGCAAAAAGCAAAATGGACAGTGAACCAGGCCTCCGTTTACAGCTCGGTGATTTTCCATTCCCTTAGTTCTGAGTTAGGACAATAGCTTCTGTGTTGGTCCTCTTGTGGACAGTCAGTTTTGGCTTTTTGTCAGCCCAATTTCCATTTGTCTTTTTTAAAAGGCGTGGGAAACACTTTTGAAGACTTATAGGAACTATCAGTTTGGGTGCTCTCCCTTTCCTAGCCAAGAAATGAACATGTAAACCAGGAACTCTTGGGAGTCTGATCCCTGAAGACAAACTCAAGGAGGAAAATGATTGATGCTGATTCTTCCTGCTAGCCAGGCCTAGAAGAGCATACCCCACAGATGGCTGAATTTCCAGAACTGTCATCTACCATGGTGTTTCTAAAGCTTGGTCCCAGGGCTTTCTCTTGGATTCTGTGACCTGCCAAGCATTCTTTTGATCAGTTATATATATATATATATATATATATATATATATATAATCAATGATCTGAATTTCTTACCAGGGATTGAACCCAGGGGCACTTTACCATTGAGTCACATCCCCAGCACTATTTTGTATTTTATTTAGAGACAGCATCTCACTGAGTTGCTTAGCACCCCTCTCTTGCTGAGGCTGGCTTTGAACTTGCGATACTCCTGCCTCAGCCTCTGGAGCGCCTGGAATTACAGGCATGCACCATTGCACCTGACTTGTATTTTATTCAGAAAGAGAGTCTCACTTTGTTGCTTAGAGCTTTGCTAAGTTGCTGAAGTTGGCTTTGAACTCATGATCTTCCTACCTCAGCCTACTGAACCTCAGGAATTATAGGCATGGGCCACTGCACCTGGTTATAATCACTGTATTTTAAAGGTTGCCCCAGATTCATTTTTTTATTAAAAAAAAAAACAAAACTTTTTAAAATTGTCAATGGACCTTTATTTTATTTATTTATATGTGGAGCTAAAATCGAACCCAGTGCCTCACACATGCTAGGCAAGCGCTCTACCACTGAGCTACAACCCCATTCCCCCAGATCAATTTTTGATGCTTATCATCCTCCTTTTCCAACCCTAGTTGCTGTACTCTTATTTTTTTCTATTTCTTTAGCCTACCTTACATATTACCTATTGAATAATCTCCCTGCCCATAGCGGATACCTCCTGAAAATCTTCAGTACCTCCTATGATCTGAATTCCTCACCCTGGATTTCTAACACTTTGTTTGATGCTGTTCATAGCTTTCTTCAGAAGGAAGGAGAGTTGAGTAATTTGGAGACGTATAGGCACTAGAGAAATAACAGGAATTGGTGATTGATGTCTCAGGACTTCCTCCCTTAAAATTTGAATATGAGAATAAATAAGATGAAAGGATCTTTTCCTCTCTGACACTGTGGACTTCAAATCTTGTCCCAATTTGATTTCTTTATTGACATATAAAGGGAATACAGCGAGTTGGGGCAGGGAGGAACATAACTATCTGGCTGTCAATCTTTGGGCTTCCCTACAACCAAGAAGTTAGTTTATGAAAATCTGGGCTTCAATACAGTGTCTAAGCAGGAAAAGTACAAATGTTACCCATGAGGACCATTCATTCCATCCCTCGCCAATTCTTTGATGTCTTCAAGCTTGCTGTCCCAACCCTGCTTCCATCATCTCTCAGGGATTTTGCTTTTCCCAGCCTCAAGTTTTATGCCCCTTCTCTCTTTTTGCTTTATCCATGTGCTCTATGCTTCACATTTCATTGGTTTCAATTTGGGGGAATCATTTGGTCCACTGGAGGAGGCTAGTGATACTGCCGCTGGTTATATGTGATGAGTTCTGCTCCCTCACATGTTGAAGTTTGAATGTTAGAGAAGCACGCCGAGGCAAGCATATAAAGCAGGGTTTATTTAAAAAGGGGTAACACAGACTTTCCTGGGAGGGAGAAGGGAACCACAGCTGGTATCCCGGTATACCAAGAAGCAAGGTGTTCTGCCCTTTTTTATGTCATAGGCTTCCTTTGTTCTTCTGCTCTCTTCTCCTTATCTCTCCTTTTCCTGCATGTGACTAGGCATTTGACTAGGCCTAGGAAATGCTCAGTATGATGGCCAAAAGGTGGGGAACAGGAGGATTGAGGGGAGTAGAGCAGGATGGGACAGCCCTGGACACTTTAATTAACAACCTTATAGCTCCCTGTAGGGAGGGGCTATTCCTGGGACAGGTTACCTTAGCACAGGTTGGAGCAGGGGCAGGTTCTTGATAAGGGTGGAGGAAGGGCTCTGAAGCAATTAATATTTCAATCCCTCAGGGGACAGTCTTCAACTTCCCGGACTCACTCAAAATTGTCCTCCTTGATCATCCTGACTCGATTTACCTGTCTATACTGACTGCCTGTTTAATTCTGGCTTCACTAGGAGAGATCCATTGCTTGCTTGGATGAGATGCTGATTTAAGTGTTTGTTCCATATGTTGTTGGACTGATAAAACCATTCTTAAAGGGAAAAGAGATACCACCAGCACTGTTTATTTTGATGCATAAGTTGTACTCTTTCTAAGGGCTTATTGTCAAGTTTTGTCTTAAATTAGTTGTTTTCTGGATCTTATGAAATTTGACAAAATTTTTGTCCCCTTTAGTCCACTTAACTATCATCCTTCTATCCAAAAAGTCATTTTAAAAGTGTCTCTGCCATAAGGGAGTAAAAATGCATCCGTTGGATTTGAGCTATTTTCATGAGAAACCTGTCAGTCACCGTGATGGACAGAAAGTGTATTTCTCCCAAATAAGTTTCTGCCTCACTTTCACCTTGCGCTTTTCATTTGCTTCAACCCTCTGATGGCTGGAAAAGGACTTCAGTTGCTCTACAGGAATGGCTCTGTATTGTTTACAAAGGTCCCTCTTTCCCATTCTCCTTTACATCTAAAAACATCCAATGAAAATTTTTTTCAGGTTGTCACATAGTGTGGTCTATTAACTAAAAATATGAGAACTGATTTTTCTCCCCTGGGGTGCTTGTGAATGGAGCATAGTTTATATTTGAAGATATGCTAACAGAGCTTGCTGTTGAATGGCTCATGTTATCCAGTTCAGTGATGAGCATGTAATGAAGAAAGTTTTATATTTTCTTTCTGGTCGATTATGAGGTCATTTGGGTCAATTGACTTATTCTTTATTTCATTAAACAAATACCTATTGACTACTGGTGGCAGACACTGCAACAGGCATTGGATGTATAATTGGTGTGCATAATAAGGATCAATTTCTGCTCTCTTCGATCTTACTGGGGAAATATTAAATAATCATATATTAGCCATGTATTGCTATATAAAAATTATGCCCAAACCTAGCAACTTAAAGCAGCAGACATCTGTTATCTCATTAGGTTTCTGAAGATCAGGAAACTAGAAGAGGCTTCGCTCTAGTGGTTCTGACTCAGAGTGTACATTAAGTATACAGTGGCATATTCACAATGTTATACCACCAGCACTGTTTATTTCCAGAAAAGTTTCATCCCTCCAAATAGAAACTATGTGCTCATTATGCAATAACTCTGAATTCTGCCCTCCCTCCAATCCCTAGTAACTTCTAATATACTTTCTGTCTCTCTGCATTTGCCTCTTCTCAGTGCTTTATGTAAGTAGAAATATATGGTCTTGGTTACTTTGTCCAACTTGTCTTACTTTAATTAGCATCATGTTTTCAAGCTTTATTTGTATTATAACATATATTAGAATTTCATTTTTTAAATTGCAGAATAATAATATTTTCATTGTATGCATATGCCACATTTTCCCACTCATTTCTTGATGGACATTATAGGTAGTTGTGGGTAACTACCTGTTTGGATCCGTGTTTTCAATTCTTTAAGGTGTATACATATCTAGGGGTGGAACTGCACATTCATCTGACATTTCTATGCCTCTTCTAATTTGAAGAATCATCAAACTGGTTTCCACAGGGGCAACACTGGTTGCCTTTTATAAAGATTTCTCGGACTTCAGGGTGAGGACTAGATAAAAGCATTGTTAGTAAATGCCAGTAGATTCATGGGGATGCTCACATGGGTTTGGTGAGATGGAATTGACCCTCATGATTTTGGAATACAGATCAGAAGCCTTAAATGTGCATGGACATAAAGGCATATATCATGGTTAAAATACTATCAAATATGGAACCCATTACATGCATTTGAGGCTTGGCCAAATCACTTAGTAATGAAGATACACTCTTCACACTAAACTGCTTGCTAGGTCTTAACCTTCCTGCAAGAAAGTCAGATGGCTTATCTTAGTTCACTTTTGTCATTAGGAATCTGTGGTTAGAAATATGAATGGTGTGGGAGAAATTTAATCTTAGTGGAAAAAGAGCATAAGAATCTTGCTGAGGGCTGGGGATGTGGCTCAAGCGGTAGCGCGCTCGCCTGGCATGCGTGCGGCCCGGGTTCGATCCTCAGCACCACATACCAACAAAGATGTTGTGTCCGCCGAGAACTAAAAAATAAATATTAAAAAAAAAATTCTCTCTCTCTCTCTCTCTCTCTCTCTCTCTCTCTCTCTCTTTTTCTCTCTTCTCTCTCACTCTCTCTTTATAAAAAAAAAAAAGAATCTTGCTGAGCACTTGGTCATTAAGTTCAAAGGTTTTATGTGACCATGTGCAGCTCATAAGTTTTTATTTGTTGCTGTCTCTTTAAAAGTGATAGAAGTGTTTTAATTTTAGGGAAGTTCAAGAATACACATTCTGTTGAAAAAAAATAACACATGCACTTTCGTTGTCTTTTCTGGTATCATTATTTTCATCCATCTAACTAATATGATAGGTATTTATACTCATTTTAGAGCATCTCATTTTAAAGGGCAAGATAATTATTTTACACATCTTATTCAATGACTCATGCTTAAAAGTCATTTGGTAAATATTAGTTGAACATAATAGTGAAGGTGAAAAAAAAAAGTAAAAATAAAAAAGACCAAAACCCTATAGCTGTCTTGGGAATCTTCGACCTTCCTTTGTAAATTTGGTACAGAAATAAAAATGATATTACAATAAGCATCTTGGCTTTTTGGAGCGTATTGTGTAGGAATATAAAGGGACCCATGAGAATCAGTGAGTCTTCTCTCCTACGCAGAGGATGTCAATTATAATGTCTTACCTTTGGGTATGTGGGGAGAGCAGCAGATACAAAAAGCACTGTTGTCTCTAAGAGGGCCCTGCTGATATGTCAGGGAGAGGGTTAGGTCATTACAGAAGATCTGCTTACCCCTACCAGGCCTGGTACCACTATCATAGGTCTGCTTGGATCATAGGCGTCCTATGGGATAGTTTCCTGCTTGTATCCCTTTTACTTGTTTCTGTAAGCCAGAGGAGGGGCAGGGATTCTGCCTTAGAAAAGAGACCATGATGGTGAAGGGAAGCCACTTCATCAAGAGGTTTGGGTGTCTCTG
Source organism: Ictidomys tridecemlineatus (assembly GCF_052094955.1). Taxonomy (NCBI): domain Eukaryota; kingdom Metazoa; phylum Chordata; class Mammalia; order Rodentia; family Sciuridae; genus Ictidomys; species Ictidomys tridecemlineatus. The sequence goes on along the minus strand of NC_135492.1, from coordinate 44,716,935 downwards.
AAGAACTCAAGCCTCTCACCCTGGAGTGTTTTGTTCGGATACTGGAAGTGGATGTGAGTGCCTGCCTGCTTGTTCTTCTTACCATTGAGTTTTACAAGGCAACTCTGGCCTTGCTTAGGCTGTTTCTGTCTGGTTGCATGCTTAAATCTCATAAAAGTTCAGAGCTGTAGACAGCACAGCCAGCACTTTACAAAGTTGATGAAGAATGTAATATAGGCTTGTTAAAACATGTAAAAGATATATTTACATAGAAAATTCATAGAGTCACTCTACATTCATCTATTTCTGTGAGGATATTTATTACTTTATGCTTATAGGCTTTGTTTATGAATTATTAAAATCTCTATCATTTTTATAATTAAAATGTCATGTTCCATTTTTATATTATATATGCATGTAGCTATATTTTCTGAAACAATATTTGGCATGCGTTATGTGACTTCCAAGAATATCTTAGTAGATATGGGATCCATAAGAGCAAATATGTAAAATCATTCTAAAGAAATTCAGAAATTTTGAGCCCTGTCAATAATGTATGGGAATGTTTTATTAGTCTCAGTTTTAAGTTTCAGGGATAGAGTCTGATTTCCCTTTTTGTGTCCAGTGATTAAATTGCATGTGGAGAAAAATACCATTACCAGTTGGATCTTTTGGTAGGAATTAAAACTCTTTTAGCTCACAAGGAGTTTTTAGAAAACTCCACATCTCCAAGGGGGCTTTGTAAACTAGATCTCCCATCTATGTTCTACTTGCAATAATTCTGGATCCCAAATTCGACCTGAAGATAGGTTGTGTGAAGGCATCAGTGGCTGCATCGAGGGACTAACTAGCTTCAAACAGGGGTCATTTATTAAAGCAAATACTGGGGGCAAATCACATCTCACATTCTGAAGCACAGAATAGGAGTCAATGGGATTCACAAGGAATAAAAATTTTGTGACTAAATAACCCAGCTCCCTGTCAAGCAGAACACAAAGTAAAGTTGCAAAGCTATTGCCAAAGGCATCAGCGAATTTCCAGTGAATTGAAGTGCAAACTGGTAAATACTCTGACAATTCAGAGTGCAGTGAGAGACAAGTTCAGGAGGTGCCGTTTATGTGCACAAAGGATTCTTTCCCTCCAGAATAATGACTCTCAGAAGTCCTGGTTAGAATTTCATCTCAATTTGTCTCATTTTGTAACTAACAGTCCAGGATGTTTGTGGCATTAATGTGATTTCTGTTCCATTTCGGTAATACATCTGAGCTTACAATCTTGGAACTTGTTCTAGATGAAGAAAGCCTGTGGTATACGTAACCACATTACCTGTGTGGACTACTGATCATGTAAGCAAGTTGATTTTCAACATATTTAAATATATAAATGTAATGTTAAAAGATTAACCAAGCTGGGCATGGTGGTGCATGCCTGTAATACCAGCAGCTCAGGCGGCTTAGGCAGGAGGATCATAAATTCAAAGCTAGCCTCAGCAATTTATCAAGGACCTAAGCAACTTAGTGAGACACTCTCAAAATATAAAATAGAAAATGTCTAGGGATGTTGCTCAGTGGTTAAGTACTCCTGGGTTCAATCCCTGGTACCAAAAACCAATCAATCAATAAAAATAAAAGACTGAAGCATATTAAAATATTAGTTGATCTAGGCATTCAGTGATTCAAGCATTGGCCAGCTCTGGACTGGGAGTGGGAGTGGGGATGAGTTTTGTAAGGTGAACTGAGAAAACAAGGCAAAGAAGATACTTAAAGATACTTGGCTAAAGTGAAGCAGTAGCCTTTTCTGGATCATTTCAGTGGAAAGGCAGTAGTTAAGTATTGGAAGGTGATTTGTGATTGGTTCTGCTTAAAAAGTAGGAAGGTCCCGGTTAGGAGTTAGTTGGCAATTTATAGTTGACCTCAAATGTGAATGAATTGTTTTGCCATTTGCTTGTAGAGAAACCAAGGGCACTGTAGGTACCTCTGTCAAATAGCCTCCCATTTAATCTTTTAACATGTAAAATGAATGAAAGTTATTTTTTATACTTTTATCAAAAAGTGAGATTTAAAAAAATAGCAAACACTATATTTTTTTTAAGACAATTCTGATTGGCAACTGGAAAACAGCCAATATATTGGAAAGAAGTAAGAAGGAAAGAAATTTTGTTCCACTGGACTTTTTTTTTTTTAGTTGTTTTTGTAGTTGTAGATAGACATCATGCCTTTATTTTATTTATTTTTTATGTGGTGCTAAAGATGGAAGACTCACTGGTGCTAGACTCTGCCACTGAGCTATAGCCCCAGCCCCATTTTTTTCTTTTGATTCTTTCACATCCTTTGTGTATGGTGTTAGGCTTTGGTGCTTAGTCAGTATTCTCTCCAATCAGCAAGTGTGGGTATTTGTGAGTGTGTGAGTTGGGGCAGAACAAACAGGTTGAAGACCTTTAGCGTCTCAGGAGAGGGAAAATGGAGAGGCATCCAGGGAGAAGGGAAAAGAGTGTATTTTGCAGTGGCTGTTCTAGTTATCTATTGTTGTGTAACAAATCACTTCAAAACCAAGTGGCTTAATGCAAACAGCAATCAATTAGCTTGCCAACAAATCTGCAGTTTGAACTGGACTCACAAGGAACCCTGTGTCTCTGCTCAGACAGGGAGACTTGATTGCCAGACCCATCTTTCTCTTTTCCTGTTCTCTAGCCTTTTCCGACTCATCTCTCCATCTCATCCGTTAGCTCAGCAAATTGGGTTAAAGGTAGTTGGATGTGGTGACTTAGATTCCCAGGGGTGAATGAATATTCTGAGACAAATGTGGAAGCTGCGAGGCCTTTCTCAGTCTATCTAGGTTTGTCAATCTGTGGGTTATGCAGAGCCAGCTCTGGTTCACGTGGAGGGGAGGCACAGAGGAGTGTGAACACTGGAGGTGGAGATTATTTGGGGATCATCTGGAAAGTTTACATGGTGGTTGAAGTGAGACCTCAGGTGTCAGGCAGACTGGGTTCAAAGCTGGCTCTGGCCTTTCATGCCATGTGACTTTCTCCTGCTCAAACTTGGTTTCTTGTCTTCAGAATGAGGAATAATAGCCGTTACTACTTCATAGACTTCTCTGAAGATGAAATGAGATGAAATAGTGTGGATGGCATGTGAAGTGCTCAACAAGGAAAGTTAATTTTCATTATTACCATAGTCACGATGTCACCTGGGTGGTAATTGACATGATAATGTCAACTTTCAGTGTGAAGAGTTTTGTTTTTATTTTCCCCCTGAGAAACCCACTGAGAAGTTGTATTCATCCCTGTCTTCCCTGGGTGGAACATATGTTGCATGCATCCCCCATTCATGCTCTATATTTCTATTTCCACCCTCTCAGACATACTCTCCAAATGACTATTCAAAGGGTATGTCTTCCATAAGGTTACCTAGGGTAGGATCATTCTAATGACAGATATCAGGCCGGATCTCAGCAGATAACTTCCTAGTCCTGTGCTTGAATAGGAGAGATCATTTCATGTGAATGTGAAATTCATAGCTTTGTATTTTGCATAAATTAGGTAAAGGTATAAAAGTGGACATAGTTTCTGCTATTCTTAGAGACACTGTGTTTTGAATAATTTAAGTAGTAGAATCCACTACTAAAAACAGCATAAACAATTATTTTCCTATTACTATCAAGCATGGTCAATGTTATTTCATACTGAGAGAGCTCGGTGGATTCCATGCTCTCATGGATGCATATCACATATACTATGTTGAGAAAAATCAAATTCTAAGTTAATTCAGTGAATCAGAACTTAGCAGAGTTCCAGCCATAAATAAGGATTCTTAAATTGCACCAGCTCTGAGAACCCAGAAACTAAACCAAAATGACTGAAAGTAGGAGATTTTCAGCAACATAGATCAATTTACAGTGCACAGTAGTCACATATGGTCAGTAACATAAACATTCTCAATGCAAAAATCACCGGCAAGCAGGGAAGAAAGTCTGAAGAACATTAAATATGAATGTAATTATTATCAACACTAAAATAGATGCTTTTTACTAGGAATGGAACCACATTACCCTGCTATACCACTCCTTGGTATTCATCCTGAATAATGAAAGTAGAATACTACAGTAATACATGCACACCATGCGTATAGCAGCACAATTCACCATAGCCTAACTATGGCATCAGCCTGGGTGTCAATGAATGGATGAAGAAAATGTGGTATAGATAGATATACACAAAGGAGAAGAATGAAATTATGTTATTTGCAGGAAAATGGATGGAACTTGAGAACATTATGTACAGCAACATAAGCCAAACTTAGAAGGTCCAGGGTCATATGTTTTCTCTCATATGGAAGCCTGATAGGAAAAAGGAAAAGAAAGGTGTGGTGGTGAGGGGCTCTCATGAAAATCTAAGAGAGATCAGTAAAGTAGAGGACAGAGACAGGGGGAGTGAGGAGAGGTAAAGGGGAAATACCAGCAAATGACATTGGCCAATTTATATACTTATACTGTGTGCATGTACAAATATGTAACAAAAGTCCCACCATTATGTACAACTATAATGCATCAATAAAATATGGAAAAATAAAAATAAATATTTTTAAAGAGTAGATGCTTTTTATGGAAGTGAACTTGCTTTATGGATGACTTTTGCTCAGAAACTTGCTAGTTTTAGGTTCCTTGTGAAAATGAGACTTAAGAAAATCCTACTCTCCATATTAAATAACTTACAGAAAAATAGTTCTCTGTCTTCTGTCTTTTATTTTGAACCTTCTAAATGCCCAGTTTGTAATGCATTTTGGATTTCACATTTACTCTCAGGCTCACATTTAAACTAAGCTTCTAAAATACTGTCTTACGTAGTAGTTCATCATAATATTTACATTTGATTATCAGGATTCTTCCTTTACTTTTCCAAGAACTATAAACGCAATTGGCATTAATACTGGTTAACTCTATTTTAGTGTACATTTTCTTTTCCTACAGCTAAGGTGCAAAAGGCCTATCAAAATTGTTAATGAAGTACCTGAGTCCCAGAGGCATCCTGAGCTTTAATAGTTTGTAAAATAGGAAACTTATGAATAATTCAGATTTGTAGATCTTCTAGTGGTGGGATTATTTCCCTTCACACTGCACAATAAAAAATTTAGTGTGCTTTATCTCAGAGGTGGGCTGACCGATGAACTGGAACTAAATGGGAGCCATTGAACTTGTTTTAAGGCTTTTATCAGTTCACATTGAATGAGAGGAAGGAGGTTGTGATGCTTACTTTTGATCAAGTCCACAAATAAATTGGGTTGAAAGATACCACAATGTTGTGACTGTTGTTATTTTTTTTAAATTAGGAAGTATACAATCTGATAGATGTAATTAAAAATCAAAGCTTTCCTGGCACCCAGACTAAGTGATTAATAGGTCCCTCACCTACAGAGAATCCTGAAGAGCTGCATTTTATGTGAACAGTAGAGGGTTATGGACTGTGTCATGCATGGTGATCCAATTTCTGTGGGCCATCATGCCTGCTTGGAGCACTCCTTTTCCTGCTGTTTATTTGGACAGGTCTCTGGGTTGTGTCAGCTGGTTACCATATGAGTAAATATGGGCTCAACTTGCATAGCAAATGTGAATGTGCTTCCTCAGAGCATAGATAGGAAGTAGATTCCTATTTGAGAGAGCAAGACTTGCTCTAGGACAGATTCTTTTTAACTTGCCAGAATCATGAGCTTTTTTATTTGTTTCACATTGGATGTTTCCATGGAGATCACACAGCCCTTGAGACATACTGCAGCAGAGCTTTGAAAAGGGATGAGAATGATTATCATTTTTGGATCTGGAAGCTCAGCCAGGTTTCTCTTTTTCTCCTTCCTCTTTTTTTAAATTAATTAATTTATTTTAATTAGGTATACATGACAGCAGAATTCATTTTGATTCATTGTACACTATTGTAGCACAACTTTTCATTTCTCTGGTTGTACACAATGTAGAGTCATGTGACATGTGCAGTCATACATGTACCTAGGGTAGTAATGTCTATAATATTCCATCATCTTTCCTGCCCCCATGCCCCATCCCCTCACCTCCGTCCTCCTTGCCCAATCAAAGTTCCTCCATTCTTCCCATACTCCCCCATTATGGATCAGCATCCACTTATCAGAGAGAATAATCGGCCTTTGTTTTTTTGGGATTGGCTTACTTCACTTAGCATGATATTCTCCAACTCTGTCCACTTACCTGCAAATACCATAATTTTATTCTCTTTTAATGCTGAGTAACAATCCATTGTGTATATATACCATAGTTTCTTTATCCATTCATATATTGAAGGTCCTCTAGGTTACTTCCACAGTTTAGCTATTGAGAATTGAGCTGCTATAAACGTTGATGTGGCTGCATTACTTTAGTATGCTGATTTTAAGTCCTTTGGATATAGACCAAGGAGTGGGATAGTTGGGTCAAATGGTGGTTCCATTTCAAGTTTTCTGAAGAATTTCTATACTGCTTTCAGGAGTGGTTGCACCAATTTGCAGTCCCACCAGCAATGTATGAATGTGCCTTTCCCCCCACATTCTCACCAACTCTTATTGTTGTTTGTATTTTTGATAACTGCCATTGTGACTGGCAGGAAATGAAATCTTAAGAGTAGTTTTGATTTGCATTTCTCTAATTACTAGACATGTTGAACATTTTTTTCATATATTTTTTGAACGATTGTATATCTTCTTCTGAGAAGTGTCTGTTCAACTCCTTAGCCCATTTATTGATTGGATTGTTTGGATTTTTGGTGTTAAGTTTTTTGAGTTCTTTACATATCCTGAAGATGAGTGGCTTTATCTGACGTACATGTGGCAAAAATTTGCTCCCAAAATGTAGGCTCTCTCTTCACTTGATTGTTTCTTTTACTGAGAAGAAGCTGTTTAATTTGAATCTGTCCCATTTATTAATTCTTTGTTTTATTTCTTGCAGTTTAGGAATCTTGTTAAGGAAGTCAGGGCCTAATCCAATGTGATGAAGATTTGGGCCTACTTTTTCCTCTGTTAGGCTCAGGGTTTCTGGTCTAATTCCTAAGTCCTTGATCCATTTTTGAGTTGAGTTTTGTGCATGGTGAGAGATAGGGACTTAGTTTCATTTTGCTGCATATGGATTTCCAGTTCTCCAAGCACCATTTGTTGAAGAGGTTATCTTTTCTCCAATGTGTTTTTGTCTAGTATGAGATAACTGTATTTATATGGGTTTGTCTCTGTATCTTTTATTCTATACCATTGGTCTACATGTCTGTTTTGGTGCCACTACCAGTCCGTTTTTGTTTACTATAGCTTTGTAGTATAGATTAATGTCTGGTATTGTGATGCCTCCTGCTTCACTCTTCTTGCTAAGGATTGCTTTGGCTATTTTGGATCTCTTGTTTTTCCAAATTAATTGCTTGATTGCTTTTTCTCTTTCTATAAGGAATGATATTGGGATTTAAAAAAAATCTTCATTTTATTTTTATGTGGTGCTGAGGATCGAACCCAGTGCCTCACGCATGCCAGGTGAGTGCGCTACCACTTGAGCCACATCCCCAGCCCTGCATTGGGATTTTAATTGGAATTTCACTGAATCTGTATAACACTTTTGGTAATATGGCCATTTGACAATATTAATTTTGCCTATGCAAGAGCATGGGAGATCTTTCTATCTTCTAAGGTCTTCTTAAATTTCTTTAGTGTTCTGTAGCTTTAGAATTAATAAATGAATTCAGAAAAGTAGCAGGATATAAAATCAATACCCATAAATCAAATGCATTTCTATACATCAGTGATAAATCCTCTGAAAGAGAAATTAGGAGAACTACCCCATTCACAATAGCCTCAAAAACATAAATAAATAAAATACTTGGGAATCAACTTTACATAAGAGGTAAAAAAACTCTACAGTGAAAACTTGCTCTTCTTTTTTCATGAGACTTGAAAATAGAATCCTATGTAAATGTCCTAGGCCTGTGACATAATAAAAGATTAAATTTCCTTTCTGTGCAGAAAAGATAGTTTGAAATATCCATCTAATTGTTGACAATTAATTTTTCTGAGTATCCCCACCCAGATTTTTCTGGAAGGACCCAAATGGGTAACCCATATATGATCACAAACTAGTCTGTCAGCAGAGTACTTGGCTATATCTACTTTCTTTTTCTTCTTAGTCTAGTTCCTACCTAGTGATCCTTTGCTCAAGAAGAAGTTGCCAGTATTCATTGTGGTTGAAATTGTAGCTCTGGGTTTGATCCTCAGCATCACATAAAACTAAATATGTAAAATAAAGGTATTGTGTCCATCTACAACTAAATAATAATATTTAAAAAAACCTTTACATTGAAATCAAAGCTCATGTCTATAGATTTCAAATCATTCATTCTTGGATGGTGTTTTGATTACCTTAGGTAACACCTTGCTGCAGTAACAAATTGATCTTCTGAATTTCAGTAGCTTAACACAAGAAAGTTTAATGTTCCATATAAGAAAATATAGGTGTCTTTCCTCTAAATGATAGCTTGGGGGATCCAGAAATTTTCTATATTTTGAGTTTATCATGTGAAACGGGTAATCTCAGAAGTTAGCACAGAAGGACAGGGATCTTTATGACCAAGTCTTGAAGAAGTGGTGAGCATCATGCTGGTCACATTTTTTTCCCCTGAGAAGTTATCTTTGTATACCTAATCTATCCACAGGGAATACTGTGGAAATGTAGCTTTCTGTGTGTCCAGGAAGAGAAAAAATGAAATGTGATAGGGCAGATATGGAACATAGGGTCTACCACGGGGAACCAGCGCTTTTCTGAGTTCGAGGCAGAAGTGGTGTATGGATTTAGCTTGCCAGGACTGTAGTCATCTTGGTTGTAACTGCCACATTGCCACCAGGTGATCCTGGTGTGCCTTCCCAATTTCGAAGGACACACAAAGTTTTTAAGATAGTTACTCAATAATGTTCTGCCTCTGCTGCCTGGACTGTTTCTTTTTTTTCTTTTCTTTTCTTTTCTTTTCTTTTTTTTTTTTTAGAGAGAGAGAGAGAGAGAGAGAGAGAGAGAGAGAGAGAGAGAGAGAGAGAGAATTTTTAATATTTAGTTTTTAGTTTTTGGCAGACACAACATCTTTATTTGTATGTGGTGCTGAAGATCGAACTCAGGCTGCACGCATGCCAGGTGAGCACGCTACTGCTTGAGCCACATCCCCAGCCCTGGACTATTTCAGCTGTATATGTTAATATTTCCTGAGGAAACAAAGACACAGTCTAGTTGACTATGGCCCACGTTTGTCTCACTTAGCTTATAAATCCCTTCATCCTGCCTTGGGTCCTATTTTGCTGCTCCCAAGACATGCTTCTGTCTGTAAGTCCCCAATAAATTGCACTTTGTGCAATACTAGATTGCACATACCACTTTGGTATGGAGAGTTCTGTCTGTGAAGATTGCTTGAGCAACAGTGGCTTAAAATAGTGAAGAGGCATTTTCTTTTCCCCTTCTTCCCTCCTTCCCTTCTTATTTATATATTTTTTTTAATAACAGGTCTAAATGTAGGTATTTGCTGGCACTGGTTCTTGTCCTTAAATATTCTCAGTCCAGCATCTCCGGAGTTTCCTTTCTTTCTCCTCATCTCTATGAACCATAGTCACAGAGGACACATAATATGGGAGGGTAAATGAAAGTGCCCTTCATTATTTTCCTTTCCTACCATTGAATTCATTATCTTCATCCACTTATTTTTTCCAGATAAAGTTTAAAGAGCTCTTGCAGATTACAGAGCAACACCACAGTATGTTTATGAGAATTGTGTTGAAATGACACATTCCTCTGGGGAGAATTTACTTCTTTGTAATTCTTAGCTTTCTCGTATTGCTGTTCATTAATCTGTCTTCCTTTATGTGTTAAGTAAAGGTCTCTATGCTCTTTTTAGGGGTTTATTGTTTCTTCATAACTTGTTAAGAATATTTGGTTAGTTACTTAATACTCTCCTCTCTTGTAATGTCACTAGCTGAAACTTTTTGGTTACTCCTTCCTGTGGACTACCAGATCCTTTGTCCATCCTTCACATGATGCCAATCATGCATTAGGGTTATTATAAGTCATCTTTTTACATGCTTCTATCATGCTTTAGAAAATCTGAGAGTGACTCATATTCATTATCCCAACATGAATTTTCAGAAAATATTTCTAAAATGAACTATTGTACCCATGTTCTAAGTTATCCTTATTTTTAGAACCTGCTTTTTCTAGCTTCCCAAAAGATTCATGTTTCTTTAGAGGCTCTTTTCTTTTTTACTCTTGGAATATCTCAAGATTGGACAGCTTCAAACCATATTGAGCTGCTATATTGATGCTTTGAGTAACCTTGACTTTTTACATTCTTGGAAGAAAGGTAAGGTGAATGAAACAGAGCTTGTGCAGAATTTCTTAGTTGTTACACATCTTGAGAGACTGGCCTCCACTACTAGGGTAATTTGGACTTCTCAAATACATGCATTTAGATGCTTCAGCATAAATTTCTGATATTATTTAAACTTTCTGTGTGATACCTTGAAAGAAATGGTTGCTTCTTATTTTAATTTGTAAGGTTAATTCTCTTTTTAAACTAGAGTTTAAAGACTGAAAACTATTTTAAAAACCTACTCATTTTATGAATGAGATTATAAAGTATGTAAAAAGATATATACTAGGAAAATGAGGAAATTTACCAATCCCAGAAGTGTTGCAGATCCCTGTGCTTTAGGGACATTACTTTCTTGAAGACAGACTATGCAACTTCTATAATTAAAAAGAACTTCAACTCTGAGTTTTATTCATTATAGAAAAATGGATCATAATTATAAATGAAATTTGTATTTCATTAAACAATTTTTTCCAGAGAATTGACTTGTGTTCTAAATGGCCTTGTTTATTTAAACAATTAAATTAGCATTTAATGAGAAAGAAAACTTGTAGCCAATTAAAGACCAAAGTAATACACATACTGCATTTTTCAGCAATTAATTGATAACTTGCTTACCATGGGCTATCTAACAATTAAGCAGGGAGACAGTCCTAGGAAATAGGAAAGCATTAATGCAAATGAGTTTCGGATTTATTCCTTTCAAATCCATTTACCACATTATCTAATCTGGCATGTGCAGAAAACCCTCCAGAAAGATTAATATTAAAAAAAAAAAAAACACCTCCAAAGCCTTCTTGTGTTGGGAATCTTAATTGTTTTGGCAACATCAATTGCTAAAGCAAGGAATTTCTAAAGAGAGTTCTCAGTCATCACAGGTATGTGAATAAAAGCAAGAGAAGAGAGGAGTTTTTTAGGTGTCGACCCTGTGTGTTGCAGACGTACAGCTCCTGGTACGTTCTTGACCTGTGGGACTATTAGTGTGCTCATGCTCTCCACAATGATGACTGGGGGCATGCATGGTAATGGGTGGCATATCCAAACACCACCTTCATGCCCAAGAAAGCACATTATGGATGACAGTGAGGGATATTAACCTTGACTACCCTACTTGACTTCTCAACTTCATCTTTCAAACATTACTTACAATTTTTTACTTGACCCTTTGCCACCTACTAATTAAAAATTGAATGGTGCTCAAAATGAGTCACTCTGTGATGACTGAAAATTGTTAAAGTGGAATTTCTCTCTCCAGCTCTTGTGAATGGGATCCATGATCTTCAGGTAAAACATTTCTCACCCAACTCTCCAGGAGTTCTATTAGTTAATCTTAACATTTGGCTATCTGGGGGAAAATCACTGTTGTATTAATAAGTACCTAGAACAGGGAGGGTTTCTCAGCATTGCACCAAAGATATTTCAGACAGGATGATTCTTTTCTCTCCTGTACATTGTAGGATATTTGGCGATATTCCTGGTTTCTTTCCTTTAGATTCCAGTAGCAGGCCCAAGTGTGACGACCAAAAATGTCTCCAGAAGTTTCCAAATATTCCCCAGTTGAGAACCACTTCTCTGGATCATTAAACAAGTATATTCTGTTCATCTGCATCTTGTAGTTGGGTAGGCAGAGCACCTGTGTTTGAGTGAGACCTCATACACTTACATAATTGATTCTAACACTATTTCAGTTGTTCTTAAGAATCAGGAAATCCTCTTATGATTTATAAATCAGAGAGGTCATGCCATGAGAAAATTACTAACAGGTGGCATTGCTTCTCCTCTTTCCAGAGATGGCCACATGAAGTCTTTGAAAAAGTGTATAGGTTGCTAAAAATTGGGGGTTCATTTCTAGAGGAAAATTGAATCAATGTTTTTTCTGAATGATGGGGCATTGATCACCGGAACAATGTTCTTGTGTACAGGAAGCATCTTTATCGTGGGCTTTGGAAACAACAATCTTGAGTCTTGTGTAGGAAGACGAGTCTGGTGTTGACTCATAGTTCATCTGTTTATGACACTGTCTTCATCGGGACAGACAGTGGAGAGAAATTACGTGGGTTCTATTCAGGCTCCAATACTACCCATCCATCCCAATAGAACAGTCACACAAAAAGATAATTTTTCTCAGTATCACCATTACTTTCAGTCTGTGTGAAATTATTACCTCCATCTACAGAAAACCAATGGACCATTTTAACTATTTATTCCATTCAAGTTGTCAAACTAAAACAGTGAAAATGCCAATAATTTACAGCCAAGCCTTAACACACTTCTAGCATATCATAGATGGAAACCTAAACACATATTCGACAGCTTTCATCAATAAAAGAAAAATAGCTGGCCAGGCAAAAGAAGACTGAAATCTTTGTGGACAAGTCCTCACCAGAAGGAATTCAGGATTAATTTTTCATTAAATATATATATATATATTTTTTACCCCCTTTCATACTGTCAAATCTTGGCGACATTCATCTTTTATTTTTGCTCTCTAAAGAGCCTAGCCCTGGGCCTGTGACTGAGAAAGCACAGTCGATAAAGTACTAATTGAATAAATGGGTCTGTTAGCAGTTAATTCGGCTTTTATCAGGCAAGATTGTAGCATTATAATTACAGCAGTAATATGTCTCTTATATAATAGAACAAAGAAAAACAGTATATTTGTCATTATTTTAGTCTAAAAAATAAGTAAAGTAAATGGACATTTATCAAAATAAGCATTTGCTCCGTGGACTTTCACAAAGCATAAAATGTTTATAAGAAGAAATTCAGGTGAGGCTTATACCAAGAATGCTCTAAGGATATAGTGTTTTTTTAAAATTTTTTCTTTTAAAGGGTTATCTTAAGGAAAATAATTTAAATATACTTATAAAACACAATAAAGCTGCATATGATGGCCACACACCTGTAATCTAAGGGCTCAGGAGGTTGAGGCACAAGGATTTCAAGTTCAAAGCCAGCCTCAGCAACTTAGCGAGTTCCTGAGACCTCTAAATAAAATATTTTTTAAAAGGGCTGGAGATGTGGGTCAATGGCTAAACACCCTTGGATTTAATCTCTGATACTGAAAAACAAAAATGATTGACATAATTATATGCTTATTACTGGCTATTTGTGTTGTTTCCGTATTTCTCAGTTTAGAAAAAAAAATTAACAATAGTCATGTTTCTGTGTGTCTTGGAATTGATATCTAAGGCTAGGTCTCCTTTAAAGACTTTTGAATATCTCTCGGTTAAGGTTGAAGTATACTCCCTCAGAAGGTACATGTTGTGGTCCAGTACCTCAGAATGTGGTCTTGTTTGGAAACAGGATCACTACAGATGTAATAAGAGGAGAAAGCACTAAAGTAAGCTGGGACCTTAGTACAGTGTGAATGAAGTCTTATCAAAAGGGGAAATTTTGACACAGAGACACACACAAAGGGAAAATGATATGAAGAGACATAAGCAGAAGATGACCATCTGTGGGCCATGGAGACAGGTCTGGACAAATCACTGTCTTCATGAGGGCCCAACCCTTCTGACACCTTGATTTCAGACGTACAGCCTTGAGAGCTAAGGCAGAACATTTCTGTTAGTTAAACTGGTCAACTTGTGGTGTTTTGTTACAGCAGCCGCAGCAAACGAACACATCAATTAACATTGCAGAAGATTTCCCCACTGAAAACTCTCTTTCCCTTGCCAGTCCTGACATCTAACCAACCCTCTTATAGTATTTTACTGTCTTTTATTCCTAGGCCAATGTGTGTGTGTATGTCTATTTTCCTTCTTTATCTAGCCTATAGTCTGTAGTGAGCATTTTCTTACCTTACTCTTTATATGGTCTGGAAGTAATTAAAAACAATAATACTAAAACCACAGTAATATTGAATGCTTTCTAGTTTTGGACTTTGTGCCAAATTAAACTCTTCATGTTAATTTTCTCCTTTATTATCGTGTTAATGGACTCATGGAAATGAAGTGTCCTCTCCATGTTTCCTTGTCTGTTTTGCTCTGTCTCTATAGGTTGTGTCCTGTACATTTCAAGCATTCATTATATGTGGACAGTTTTGCTGGTTTGGCATTATTCTTCAGAAATGATTGCAGAGTTATAACCAACTGGACTCTTGTTGTAGCTGTCCACAGAAAAAGCTGATTAGAATTTGCTTCAGGATGGCATTTATTCCAGGAGTTGGGATATTCACTTAATTGAATTTTAATTCTGTTGGAATTTCAAGGGAATTGAAATTCAGTTGGATTTTCCATAGTATTTCACTTCACTGAATGTTGTGGTTTGATGAAGTTTCTCCCTTGAGCCCAGACTCACACTGGAGTTCCACTGACATTACGATGGTGATGGGAGGGGGGAACCTGAACAGGGAATTAGGTCCTTAACAGGTCTTCGTGTTTTTCTTTCATTGGTGGGTTAGATCTCATGGGACTACATTCATTACCAAGAGGGCAGATTATTTTCAATTAAGGCAGCCTGTTCCTGTGTGTCAGTTCTTCCCATGTGCCTGCTTGTCCTTCTGGTCTCCCAGATGGATGCAATGATGCAGCAGAAAGCCCTCTTCCCATGTGGCCCCCAGTCTTGGACTTCCCAGCCTCAAAAACCATGAGCTAAATAAATTTATTATAAATTACCCAGTCCCAGGTGTTTTGTTATAATAATAGAAAAAGGGGAAAGTCCAATAAATAACCCTTCCATCCTCCACTCTGAAGGGGAAGAGAACACCAGTCAAAAATGACTGTTCAGATGATCAAGAAGTCAAATAAAGCTGGGTACAGTGGTTCACGACTGTGATCCTAGTGGCTCTAGAGGCTGAGGCAGGAGGATTGCTAGTTCAAAGCCAGCCTCAGCAAAAGTGAGGCACTAAGCAACTCAGTGAGACCCTGTCTCTAAATAAAATACAAAATAGGGCTGGGGAGGTGGCTCAGTGATTGAGTGCCCCTGAGTTCAATCCCTGGTACCAAAAAAAAAGAAAAAAGAAAACAAAGAAAGAAAAAGAAAGCCAAATAAAAGTGTTCCTAAGTAATGGTAGGTGGCAGGGATGATGGTGTTGAACACTGATGGAGGAGAAACAACAGTTGTGGGCCGGGAAGCCAAGACTGTCTGAGACCAGGGATGCAAGGAGTGGGGCATAGGGGAAGGAACTGCAGGGATGGTGGTACACAGGAGTGGGACTGGGCAGGCCTAGATGACCCTGAAGGGTGGGGCTGGCCATGCAGGTCTGGCAGTTTGGGGAATGTGTGCAAGGCAAGGTGGGTACACATCAAAGAGCAGCAAGTAAACTTAATAAGAGGCGAAGGGGCTGACAGCTGCTCTGCATTTTTGTCATTTGGGTTATAGCTGGTAACTAATGAAGAGCTGTTTGAGGGAAGACAGCTGTCAAAGCTTGATGTTAGCAAACCTCCTGCACAAGCATTACACAAACATTACAAGGGTGGAATTTGACAGGGGATAAAGTATCTTTTGTGTGCTTGTATGTGTGTGGTGGTGGGTTTGCTCATAATAATCTACTTCTTACTGTCTCAGAATTAATTTTCATTTTTCTCTTTGAACTCTGTGAGGGACCACCTAGGAATTGCATGCTCTCACATTTTATAAAGAATGAAAGCTGGAAGAATCCTAAAGAACCTGTGTATTTTAAATAGTCTGAGAGTCTGAAGGGGTGGGAACGTGCATTTATTTATTTAAAATTTTTTTTTAGTTGTAGACGGACACAATATCTGTATTTTTATTTATTTGTTTTTATGTGGTACTGAGGATTGAACCCAGGGCCTCGTGTGTGGGAGGCAAGCTCTGTACCAATGAGGTACAACCCCAGCCCTAGGCAACATGCATTTATTGATTCATGCCTTCCTTAAGTGTCTGGTCTCCATATTGTTAGCTTTAACCTGAAGAGTTAATGCTGCCTTTTGGCTGCATTCTGACTTTTTCCTGCTAGGAAAGGCTCAACTGTGTTTTTCCAAGGATGCGGCATGGGTGCTTGATGTTTACCTGTCTACTGCACAAGACCCAGCATCCTGTGTGTGCAGTAAAATGCCTGTTTACACATAAAGCCACACTAAACTACAGATGATTGCAATAGCCATAATACTGTGTATTTTTTTTCTTCTTCTGGGACTATATTATATTTAGAACTGTCCAGCAGTAGTAGATTATGTGTTTGGTTTTCTCTAATTTGAAGTTCATGCATCTCATATTCTGGTAGTCCTCTTTCTTTTCTGCCATTATTCATTAGTCATTCCTTCTCTGGTCATACCCATTCCCCTCAAAAAATTTTGCAGAACATTGCCAAACTTGTTTATTTATTAGAGATTTATTTTGTATCCCTTTGCTTCCTTCACCCAAGTTTCTAAAGAAAATGATTATGTGAACATTTATGCTGAGTAGATCATATACCTATTTGCATATTTTGATAAAAATGTACTGAGTACAGTTTTGTGTGTCAGATGTTGTGCTCGGCCTGGGGAGTATGATAGTGAGTGCCAGAAAACCCCTCTGCCAACCTGGACACTGCAGTCTAGCGATAACAGCTGTAATCTTGTGAGTCTCCCAGGATTCCTGTTGGCTAAATCTACTGTATCATCACCACATAGCAGAGCTTCCAAAGCTACTCAAGCTTTGTGAACAGGTCTTACAGGAAACGTTGCAGTCGCTAACTGAAATGGCAGCACGATACATCAGAAGTCTTGGCTTGGGCACTAACAGAGGTCACAGAGCCTTGCTCAATTTTCCGACCCCTAAATTATTTCAGTCCAATCCAATTTGGGGTAGGAATGAAGTAGAGGTCACACAGATTTAACATATTGTAAAACATGCTGATCAAATAAGCTGTACTTTGAACCCTGGGAGTTTTCTCTTTTTTCCCTATGCCATTATTTACCTGTTGTTTAAATACAAACATATAATTAAAATAAAGTTTTAAAAAAAAGTCTTGGCTTGGGTTTTCCAAGTCCACACTCTGAATTTCCAGCGTGTTCTTCTTGCATTTTGCATGTAATTGAATGTATCTCACTACATTTTCTCTGAACTCGTGGCCTGAGAATTGTTCTACAACAACAGAATCCTTTTCAAATCTGAAAGAGAATGTGTTTACAAAAGCTTCCATCCCCACCCCCACTCTGCCACCCTCAGAGAGATTGTGTAGGATCAAGGTTGCAGTTCATAAATTCCACTTCTGTTTAACACTCAGGAATGCTGTGTCTCTGCAGGAAAGCTTTTGTGGTCTTAGCACACAGCAGGTATGACATTTGACTGTAATGTCCTAGAATCTTGGATGAGTTTGCTGAAGGACTGTGTTCATTTGACTATTTAGTTCTGTGTAACTGTAGGGCTGGCTCTTAACCAGGGGTTGAAGAAATCTCGGCTGTCCTCCTTCCCATCTGCCTCATTGCGGTGCACAGTCCTAGGATCAGATTCAGGAGAACAGTTTCTCCCTTTCCCTTAGCTTCCTGTCTTCTCATACTTAGACCCTCAGTGTGGTGAGTACTGGGGATACAAAGATAAATCACAACCTCACTTTATAAATGACAAATATTTGGTGGGAGAGGAAATGGATGGGTCCTTGTTTGTATGTTACTGAGCTCATGTCTGGGAGCATATCCCATGGAAAACCCAATGCTTGATTGACAAGAGTTGGAGAGAAACAAAGGCTTTATTCTGTGGCCAAAGAATGAAGCAGTGGAAGACTCACTTTCAAATCAACTTCTCACCTTCATGGAGGTTAAGAGTTATAGATATAGAAAGTTTTCTAATTTCAAAAGACAGAAATATTCCTGTCTTTTCTGGGGATAGGTGGAGATTTTTTAGGCATTTGTGTGCCACTACTTTTTATTCATTCCATGGTTTCTTCTGGCTATTCCTTTATAATTGTCAACTGTCATGACCCTGGAGGGTCGGTCATTTAGCATGCAGATGAGATTATGAGGTTTACAGTCTGTTAGCAGACAGCCCAGCTACCATTTTGGTGTCTTCTATTTTGAAGGGGGAAGAGAGAAAATAGGCAAAATAGGCAAGTCCAGGTCAAGTCCACCCTGCATCATAGTTAGAGACAGAACATTTCTTAAACTATCTGAGCAGAAATCCTACCGGAAGGCTGAGGCAGCAAGTGAGTGAGAAATGATATGAAAATAGAGATGCCAAGTCTTCTCATCCTGTTCTTTGGACATCTGTAGGCCCAAGTCAAGTCTCAGTGTTTTTTTCAAAACGAACTTCAAGTCCCTGAAAAGTAACCTAGGCAACTGTTACCATCATAACCCACATCAGGTCAGAGGTATCTTCAGCAAAACTGATGGAAGACTAATAATGTATCGCTTGGCCTATCCTTGACCTTCAAAATTAGTGATCTTAAGTCAGCTGAGAGCAGGTAAAGCTAGAGAGTTTTCCTTAATAACATGTACATATTGTTTGTTTGTTTTTTATCCTAATTAGTTATACATGAAAGTAGAATGCATTTTGATACATTGTATACAAATGGAGCATAACTTTTCATTCCTCTGCTGTGCATGGTGCTGAGTCACACCAGTACTGTAATCATATGTGTATACAGGTAAAAATGTCTCATTCCACCATCCTTCCCATCTCCACTGCCTCTCCACCCTCTCACTCCCCTCTGTACAATCCAAAGTTCCTTCAGTCTTCCCTGTCCCCCTCCCCAGTTATGGATCAGCATCTGCTTATCAGAGAAAACATTCAGACTTTGGTTTTTGGGGATTGGCTTATTTCACTTATCATAATATTTTCTAGTTCCATCCATTTACTGGCAAATGCCATAATTTCATTTCTCTTTAAGGCTGGGTAATATTCCATTGTGTATATGTACCACATTTTCTTTATCCATTCAACTGTTGAAGGGTAAGCAGGCTGGTTTTCTAGTTTGGCTTTTGTGAATTGAGTTGCTAAAACATTAAAGTAGCTGCATCACTGTAGTATGCTGATTTTAAATCCTATGGATATATATCCAAGAGTGGGATAGTTGGGTCAGAAGGTGGTTCCATTTCCTGTTTTCTGAGGCATCCCCATTTTGCTTTCCAGAGTGATTGCAGTCCCACCAGCAATGTATGAGTGTACCTTTCCCCCAACATCCTCACCAATACTTATTATTGCTTGTATTCCTGATAATTGCCATTCTGACTGGAGTGAGATGAACTCTTAGTTTTGGTTTGCATTTCTCTAATCATTAGAGATGATGAACATTTTTTTCATATGTTTGCTGATCAATTGTATTTCTTCTTCTGTGAAGTGCATGTTTAGTTCCTTTGCCCACTTACTGATTGGGTTATTTGGAGTTTTTGTGGTGTTAACTTTTTTGAGTTCTTCATATATCCTGGAGATTAATGCTCTGTCTGAGGTACATGTGGTAATTAAAATGGGTATGCATGTTCATTATAAATACAGAACCAGATTCTGAAAAAAGAAAGTAGAGCTTGGGGTGCAGCGAAGTAACAGAGGGCCTATGGAGGAAGTCAGTCAAAGCTTGGTGTGCTGTGGAGCACAGGAGGAGGGATCTTTCCCTGGGAGTCTTCTCAGGGAAGTGATACTTGAGTGGAGTCTTGTGAGAAATTCTAGGCAAAGGCACTAGTATGGATATGGTCTCAGAGAAGGCAAGTAGGTATAAGGCAGTGTGACTGCAGCCTGTTGTTTGATGTGTCTGGTGGACAGAGGAATAAAGGGTAGATTTTTGAAGAAATAAAGGAGGCAGCACCCAGATCGTTGAAGACATTGTTTGTAAGATTACACAAAGGATCAGAAAATTAAGCAAACTGACAAATCAAGGATCTCACTTAACATCAAGCTTTAATAATAATTTACAGAATGTAATTAATCATGAGGCATGTGTGAAAAAAGAATTTGGAGACCATCAGAATAGGTCCCCCGAAATTACTTGCAGGTTCGATCAACTCTGGCCCAGATCAGCATGTAAGGTCTTTTTGTATTGTTTTTATTTTGGGTACTGGGAATTGAACTCAGGGACACTCAACCACTGAGCCACATCCCCAGCTCTATTTTGTATTTTATTTAGAGACAGGGTCTTACTGAGTTGCTTAGTGCCTCACTTTTGCTGAGGCTGGCTTTGAACTATCGATCCTCCTGCCTCAACCTCCTGAGCTGCTGGAATTATATGCATGTACCATTGCAGCCAGCTAACACAGCAGGTCTTTAAATGGTCTATGGGGCTGCATTGTTTACAATAAAGGGAGCTTTTTTGACATGAATTATGTCAATTACATGTTTACATAGCTATATATACTACATACAAATTTTAGGGATCCATACTCCATAATTTTATAGTTTTGGCTTTATTTACCATAAGGAATTTTAGATAGACTAAGTATATTTTGCTAAAAGCACTCCAGAGATAAGGTTGCTTTTTGTTTTTCCTATTTTGGGCAGGTAACAATAACTCAACAACAGTACACTTGCCAGGTTTATTATTATTATTAGCATGCTTACAAAGTATGGACTTTGGTTTTCTTATCTTCCTGAGCGTCCTTGTCTACCCTCCCCACCCAGGAAAGGAACAGAATGGGCTGTAGGCTTATTATATCCCATTTCTCTCTTAGTATTCATTTAGATTATCATAAAGGCTATTGTGTATTATATAGTCCAGATACCATCTGAACCTCTTGAAATTCTGAACAAAATGCATATGCCTAAGCCCTGCCCAAGACCTGATGAATTAGAGCTCTAAAGCTGGGGCCCACAAATTTTCATTTGAAAGAAGCTCCTTAAGATGATTCTTCTGCAGGTTATTGTCCCTGTCATTACTAAATGATGGAGACAGTTGAATCCAGTTCTAGTGATTGAGCTGGGTAGATTTCTGAGATCTCCAGAAACTTCAACTCATGAAACAAAGCTGATATTGAAAATGCCAGAATCATTCTGGAAAATTAGGAATAAAACATCCAGGGAATGGAAGCAGCCTGAGATTGTTGGAGTGAAAAAGGTCCATTATTTCTCATTCTAGTTAGAGCTCTGAAAATGCCAGAGAATCTTCACTTTTCAGGGGGAATGGATAACCAATTCAATAACTAACCCTTCGTGGACACCCTTCAAGACAAATGGAAATGAGCTATGTTACAAAACTCATCTTTTATCTCAGTGAAGCAACTGAAATGTGCTTGTTCCACAGTTTTAAAGCTGATATTCAAATGTTTTAGAGCGAATACTTCTAAAATGCTTTTTTTAAAAATTCTATCTAACTGTATTCTGAGATCAATCCATTTTTTTGGGTGGGGGATTTCAGAATGATTGCTTAAAATAAGTAAATATTAGGCCCTGAACCTTAGTCCATCATGTACTCCAGTGGTGCAGAAATAAAATAGCATTGGTGACAAAAATACTTCATCATCCACAGTGTGTTCTGGTAGCCTCATGCATGGAGTTAGGTAGTCAGTTTCATTTGTTTCATGAATTCAAAGAATGAAATCCGTGAACACAAGGGTGAGAGCAAAGTAACAGGATTTGTTAGAGTACCAGGAAGAAAGAAAGCAGAGCTCCTGAAAGAGAGGGTTGCAAAAGTGTCTGTTGTTTAGGGGATTTTAAAGATGTATCTGCTGGCCCACCACAGGTGCTTGGTGGGGTGAGGGATGCCAGCATGGACCAATCAAGCTCTCTAAGTTCTGAGTTTAATCAGCCAATCAGAAGTGCATGATTTTAATATAAGTAAGAGGCTGGGTTTCACTTGGTGGTTCTTTTTTTTTTTTTTTTTTTGCAGGGAGTGGGCAGTACCAGGGATTGAACTCAGGGGGCACTTGGCCACTGAGCCACATCTCCAGCCCTATTTTGTATTTTATTTAGAGACAGGGTTTCACTGAATTGCTTAGTGCCTCATTTATGCTAAGGCTGGCTTTGAATTGGAGATCCTCCTGCCTTAGCCTCCCAACCCACTGTATTACAGGTGTGCACCACTGGGCCCAGCTTCACCTGGATATTTTTGACCTGTCTTTTAGAAAGAGGAAGCATCTTGGATAGGGGTCTGCTTGTTGCCAGAGGTAAGGGCAAGGATAACTAGCTAAGGGCTACTGTGGTTGCAGCTATGAGGCGCAGAAGCAGGTGTTCTAGGTCAGAAGAAGGCATCGTGGTTCATGCTGGCAGGGCGCAGGCAGTCACTGGGTGTTTCAGATCTGCTGTCTCCTTTCAGGTGGGCGTGGTGTCTCCCTCCCCTCCTGTCCTTCTCCAGGGCCCTCCTCCTGGCTACCTATGGGACATCTGTCTTCCTGCCTCATAACTAATCAGTCAAAAGCCACAGGTCAAATTCCAGATCTACAACATTCTCAGTCATGGCCTTAGGCAACTCATTTAACCCTCCTGCATATCATTTTCATTTATGTCAATTGGGGTTCATGATAAAACCTGAGTGTTGAGTGGTTTTGATGAGAGCACCCGTGTAACACAGAGAAGCTGGAGAGTGTTGAGCACATAGGAAGTGTTCAGCAAGTGATAGCTACCGTCATTAGGGTTATGGCAGGCGCGTGCTGGGCATGCTGTCTTAACCTGCCCCATAACTTTTTCTCTTCAGTAATAAACAATATGCTTCACTTTCTTAATCTCTCACCACTTCTGCCATTCCATCTTTTCCTAGTAGGGCTGTAGGTGGAGTGACATGTTCCTCTCTGGCTAAGAAGTAGGTGCTTGACCCACACAAATCCACTCAGTATCTTCTTACATGGAATTGAATCTTCTGAACAGAAAGTCATTAGAAAAGAAGTGCTAAATTCAGTTCTCAAAGAAGTTGTCCCTGATCCTCCTAAGTGGTTTCTTGATAAATACTGTATTTCTGTCTTAAATTCAGTGAGCTATACAATTTTCTTTAATATGTGTGTTTGCATTTTCATGAGAATTTGTTTCTAATATTATAACCAGTGAGTCCTCAATGATGTATCAGTACATTTTGATGTGTATTCATTGTCTCTCATCCCCATGTAGTTTTTTTTTTTTTTTGAACCAGGCATTGAACCCAGGGGCATTTAACTACTGAACCATACCCAGCTCTTTTTTTATATTTTATTAGAGACAGGGTCTTGTTGAGTTGCTTAGGGCCTGGCTAGGTTGCTGAAGCTGAGTTTGAACTCTCAATCCTCCTACCTCAGCCTCCTGAGTGCCTGGTATTATAGGCCTCTTGAGGTTTTTATAAATCTTAGATTTTCATAGGAGTAGGTTTTCTTTCATTTAATGTTATTATGTGGAATAACATTAAAATCAGTTTTAGTGGTTATGTACTGTTGTTTTTTAATTTTAATTTTTTAGTTGTAGATGGACACAATACCTTTATTTATTTATTTGTGGTGCTGAGGATCAAACCCAATGCCTCACACATGCAAGGAAAACACTCTACCACTGAGCCACAACCCCAGCCCTGGTTATGTACTATTAAACCCTAGAGTTCTACTGTAGTTTAACTATTTTCTTGTGTTAGGCATTTCAGATGTTATCAGTTTTTGATATTATGAATAAAGTGCTGTTTTGATATTATATAAATAAAATGTAGAAATGCTTGATGATTAATTTCAGTGCTGCATCAGACAGCTATGTGTTCTGCCACAAACACAGCCCAGAACAGATCAAAGTGAACAACACTGGAGATCCCTCAGGCTCAAACTTCACTGTCTCACGTGCCATGAGCATCTAAGTCTTTCTCAGTCTCCTTCGACCGTCCTTCAGCTGACCATCAATCACATGTCCCTATTCTTTGAGGTCTGATTGTGTCAAGATTATAGATAGATATTGAAAAATTTTTAATAATGCACAATGGACATATTTTTAGTATAGTGTTGAGTGCTGAGAAGTCTCAACACTATTAGAAATAATATCTAATTCTGAAAATCTTTTATACTAAAATAGACAATGTGAAGTTCTTTAATTATACCAATTCTGTGAAGCTGACTCTTAACCATGGAATCCAACTCCAGAGCTACACAATCTGAAAGTCTGAGTGTTATGAAAAGGTTCTGCTGGCTTATATTTCAGAAAGCACTGATCCCAGACACAGGTGGTCTTATAAAGTCTTATATAGCACTTTGGCCATAATCTTCTGTGCTTCGGCTTGTGATATTCTTTTGCAATTATTTTATGAGGTCAGAGCCCAAAGGGATGATTATTCCATTTATATAATTTATAAATTACAATGAAGTATAATTATGTATATATATATATTTTTTTTCTAGGTGGCTTACTATTAAAATGAAACCATATAAACCTGTAAGAATTCATGTAGTTCACCCATAATGGGAAGAAAAAAAAGTATAAGTTTGTGTTCAGCAAAAGTGATTTGAGTTTACTGTTGTTTGTGGTTTCTTAAGAAGTTCTAAAAATGTTAATGGCACATTTTATTAACACAATGAAAGAACCCTCTTGAAGCATCATACTGTGGTAATCAGTATGTTTACTGGGAATCATAAATTCATTTTAGTATTAACCCAAATTTAGACTGACTTCGTTATGTTCCATCTGAAAAACAGTAACACTTTTATGTCCTGGGATAGTATAATGAGATCAGATGAATCCAATTTGATTTGGTGATTAGATTTCCTAAAGCCAGGTCTATTTTTCTTGGCATGTGTTACTCCCCTTGCCTCCTCCTTGAGAGCTAGATATTTGTCTTTGCTTCCAGGAACTAACATCCATAAATGTGTTTTCTTAGCATAAGCAACTTCAACACCAAAGACCTGACCTGATTTTTCGCTTTCTTACTTTTAAACATCTCTTTAATCACTGTTGGGGAGGGTTGAGCCCCTGATACACTTAGATAAGATATTCCCAAGTGTTTCATTCACAAAACCCTTTAGAGGCTTAAGAATTATCCAGGACTCTTCAGTGCTTTAGATCTTGTGAGTTATGTCTATGGATATGCACCAAATTACAAATTAAAATTGGGAAGAAATCAAGTCATTTCCTAATTCAGGTAAACTGAGTATATGTTAACATGAATAACAAACATAGTGAAATGAGAAATAAAATTATGACATTCTAAAGCAAAAAGAGAGAAGAATGGCATTGTCTGCCAATTTTGTGAATCTGTTTAATGGCTGAGTTAAGGGAAGACAGCTGGATTCATATCTGTTCCTTATTCAGTTTGTTTTAATATGTTGTTTGGGGGTTGAGTATTTCATTATCCTAATCATGCTAACTTTGAATAATTTTCTTTGATACTCTAATAGAATCTGACAAGTTGTGGTTTCTTAAAGGTTAGTTGCGATGAGGAATCTGAAATTCTATCAGTGACCTTTCTGGGCTCTGTTTCATTAATCTTTTTTGATCTCTCTTGTATTTTGAAAGGGCCTCTTACCCATACACAATTTTGTAATACCATACATTGATCTTTTGAAGGATATTGGTTCATTCTGTTATGTACATTTTTCAAGACTATTTATTGCAGATGGGGGGAGAAATGAGGCTCAACTCTGAATACAGTCAAAACAGATGGAGATTTATTGCCAAGAGGTAGAGTCAGTGGATGGAAATTTACTGTGAGGAGACATCAAGGATGGTGAGAATCTTGCTAACTGACATAACAGGATTCTTACTGAAGGCAGGGTAGGAACTTAGCTACTGAAGTTATCAGATATGGAAGGTTTTAGGGATTCTTACTAAACGAACTCAGCAGGACTTTTGCTTCAACTGGGTTATGCAGGCCCAGCAATGATGGGGCCCACGTTTAAGGACCAGTTGGAAAAGAGGCTCAGAGGCACCTGACTTAAGTTTATCAAGCAGACAGTCTATGCCAACATCTTCCAAAAGTTGACACATTTCATTATATGATTTCAGAAAAGTCACAATTGTTAATATCACAACTAGACTTATCAGAAAAGTCTTTAAGTACAAGGAGGCTGTCAGGCTGACAGGTGTGATGTTTTTCAGCATTCTCATTCTTACTTGAAGGCTCAAATTTCATCTTTGAAATTATCAAATACTGTTAATTTTTTCCCCTTGAAATGACAGGCTCACTTTATTTTTTATTTAGAAAATATTTGTGAAATGTCCTATGCGAAATCATCAATAGCCTGTCTGTCTTTTGTTCTCTCAAGTAAAATGGTGTTCCATGAGAAGCAGCTTGTTGAACTGGGAATTCAGATAAAGGCGGAAGAGCTTTCCATTGAAATAACCATCTCACTTCAGTATTTAGATGTATCTCCAAGTGTGTCAAGTCAAGAAGGTGTGTGCCCAAAGTCAAGATTCAAGAACTTTTACTTCTTCATCAAAACAGTCTTAGATGAAATTCGAATTTTTAGAAAAACTGTATGTGTTTTGGTGAAGAAAATGGTTTTAATTGGTACAAAGTTTCTGTCATTGTTACCCATCATTGCTTTTGCACCAGTTGATGCAAATATCAGCCAGAGAAAAAGGCAATTGCCAGGGTTGGGATGTATCTCAGGGATACAGCACTTGCCTAGTCCTAGCATGCGTGAGGGAATGGGTTCTATTCTAAGCATATGTGCATGTGCGCGTGCACACACACAAAAAAAAAAAACCAAAGGCAACTGCCATCTGTTTTTTTTGGCACCAGGGATTGAACCCAGGGGCGCTTAATCACTGAACCACATTCTCAGCCCAGCCCTTTTTATATTTTATTAAGACAGGCTTTTGCCAAGCTGCTCAGGACCTTGCTAAGTTGCTGAGGCTGGCGTGGAACTCAGGATACTCCCGCATCAGCCTCCCAAATGGCTGGGATTCCAGGTGTGCGCCACCACGCCCAGCCAACTACCATCTTAATATTACTAGGAAAATATTCTTGATATCATGGATCTCCTGAAAGGGTATTGTGCACCCACAGTGTTTGCAGACCACACTTGGAGCATTTCTTATTTAAATGATGGAAACTAATAAAAAATGGTATAGATTATTAAGCTGTAATTTGCTAACCTTTCATTGGACTAATTTACAGGGGATTCCCTGGGTTCAGGTTTTGCTACCTTAACCCCAATTTTTTGGAGAAGGGAAAGTAAGAGTGAGGGAGAGAAAAAAAGGAATGAAGGAGAAAGAGAGAGACATCAAGGGAAGTCCTAAAGGAATAGTAACAAACAAAGAGGTTCACCATTCCTTTGAGACTCATTTGGACACACTGGTTGATTTAGCTTGGCTCCTAAGAAAGATGGCGCCCAGGACAGATACTTCCAAATGGGTAATTTTTTTTTTCAACTATTGTCTTCTGGAAATGTGATCTGTAGGAAAGAAGGAAAAGTCAAATATTTCCATGTTTGATCTTTTTTTTGAGGTGGCTTCTCACTCCTCCTTTCTGGTGCTTAGTCTTGCCAGGGCCTTCTGAAGATCCTTAGAAGCATCTACTCAGAAGGAAGAGGAATCATTAGTCTATTGGTTCCATTGCTCCAGTGGTCAAGGGTGGCCACATAGACATGAACCACACATGTTCATACTCCTTCTTTGCTGAACCTGAGTGAGTTAAGAGTGGTTCTACCTGAGTCCTATGTTATAGCATCAGGGAGATCCAAGGTCAAGGAGGAAGAGATATGGGGGAAGAGATTAGAAGCCATGCCATAGCCAGAAGAAGGCATAAAGCTGAGTGTGTGCAAGAGATCTTCAAGAATACTCCTTTCAGCCAACTTGCTAGACCGTGGGCCTGCAGTTCTTGTTGGGATCACCTGATGAAGCATAAATCACTTCAGTGAGTATTGGCCCAGATTTTTGGAAATTCAGAGCCAAGATGGAATCTCTGAATATAGGTCTATAAAACCATTTGGCACAGAGTAGGCAGTCTCTCATCTGAGTTGTATGGGAAGTTGCCATACACTAAAAATCTTCAGGCATACAAACCAAGTACTGGGATATAACTCTTATAGACTTGGAGAAGTATTGAAATTTGGTTGGCTGTATGAAAAGAAAGAAATAAATGCATGAAAAAGCAACAAAATAACTCTACAAAAGCAACCAGTATAAATCTTCATATGTAGTAAGTTTTGGATGGACTCATAAAGCTCCTGTTTCTAAATACACATAGGATCTAATACTTTGGGCTTGGAATGTCTTCTGTTGATATCAGAACCTCTGGGCACAGTGAAGCTGTCTCAACATCATTGTGTGCCTTCAACCACCCACCCTCTTAATTTATGAGGCTCAAAGTAACCATACTCTTTGAAACAGTAGTTCTAGTTTAAGAATTTATTCTAAAAAAATTATTCAGAGATGAGTTCATAAATTTATGTATGAGAAAGAATTATTTCAATGTCACTCAAAATCACAACAATTTGAAAATAGCATGCGTTCCCCCCAAAAATGTAAAAATTTTAGATAATTTATGGTAAATGGCATCATATAGATATTTTGAAGACATTAAAATAGTGTTTCCAAAAATGTGGAAATCCTTCTAATGTACGTGCCTTAATATAAATATGGGATATAAAAACATGTATTCAAGGTAACCGTTGCGCTGAAAAAAAAAATGTGCATGGAAATCAGGAAGAAAGGAATGCACAGTTGAATGCTGCCTACCTCAAAGATGGTCTGTGTTTTCTAATATGCTTACCCATATTTTCCCTACCTTTTTATTATGAATATTTGATACATTGATATTAGGAAAAAGATGTAATAAAATTCTGAAGGAAGATGCTAAAAAGAGTGGCAAACAGTCCGCTAGCCACTGTGATTGAGAGATCAAAAGCAATTCAGTGGGTATTAAATATTTAACACTTCAGCCTGCTTTTTATTGGCTTCTTTCTGCTGCTCATGGCAGGCTTAGACTCTGAGATTTTTTTCCCCTCCACCAGAGTGCATTGTGGTAGAACTAATCAAAACATCAATGCAATGACTTTTTTGGAAGTCAGCCTCTCTCTCCTGCATGGAGTGCAGGCTCTGTCACCGGTTCTGCAGAATCCAGTTACTTCTTTCTGCCTGTGTGAGAGGAAGTTGTGGACTCCATAGCAAAGACTTCCTCCCAGGTCCAATGTAGGCTGCAGCTGCAGTCTGGGATCTCACGGGACAGGGTGTGTCCCCTCAGGGCCAGTCATAGATTCTGAGTGCACTTATTTTGATTCTTCTTGTTATTCACACATTCATGCTCTGCTCTATGAAGGGCTGCTCTCCTGTCAACCCCATATAACAGCTAGAAAGCCACCTGGCTCTCTCACTTACTGAAATGATCTCTAGATTTCTGCTGTGTAATCTAAAAATTCAGAAGGTAGACTAAGCATTTCTTTACTCTTCTTCTCAGATCTGCACTTTTGTCCCTGTCCCACCTGCCTCTCTGAGAACGCCCACACGCCATCCCTTCTTTCTTCATTATCCTTTATCCTAATTCTGCTGCCTTCTCTTGTAAATGTATGGAAAGCTTCATATTTGCAGTTGCCCTATAAAATCAATTTGCTCTGGACTTACACATTCTTCAAAGTAGACCTATGAAACAAACCTCTCTCTTGCTAAAATTAATTACCGTTTCTAGAATATTTCTCTGGCAAATCGAGAGGAAATTTAGTACAACACTGGATAGCACAGTTCTCACAGAGAATTGAAACAGCCTTCCACTTAAAACAGGACCTTAGCATCTATTGTCCCTTACCTCCTGATCCAACTGTAATTAATGCTGCTTTAAGGAGCGTGATGAGAATTTCAAATGCAGTTGCAATTATGCATCTTTCTCCACTAATGTTGAGGATTTGTTTTATAAAAACTCATTTTTATATAAAAAATTTCCTTGTAAGAAAATTTAGGTTTAAAGAATCAAAAAAGATTCTTCATAGATATTTATATCCACATAAGTTGAAGAACCAAGTTGGATATAAATTTATTTTTGAAATATCTCTCTCTCTCTCTCTCTCTATATATATATATATATAAAGAAATTATACATATTATATATATAATGAGATTGTATAGAATGAGGTAGGTACACATACTCATTCCCAAATAATAAAGATTCCACACATAAAGAAAACAACATAATCTGAAATCAGCAATGACAATTACTATAGTGTTGATTTCTACTTGTGATCTCTATGCTAAAAATTGAGAAACAGTTGAAGATTATTCTCCTTCAAATAGTCAGGATGTTTGTATAACAAGTGTTACAAGGAATCTTTTCTTATTCAGAGATACAAACCAGAGACCTCTTTATTTTCCAACAGTTGTCTCCTAGGTGTATAATTGTGATATATTGAAAAGCTTCAGGAGAAAGAAGAGCATCTACAGCCTCTGCCCAGAGGAGGTGGAGGTGAAAAGACATGGGGATTCTCTGGAACATTAATTCACAGTTATGAGATGTTTGGGTTGAGAACTGCCATTTGCTTATAGTGCATGTCTAACCTCCTCAGAATGTGCAGTAGCATTCATCTGTAGCTTTTAATGACTTCATCAAGATTCTATCTTATAATTGTTGTTCTCCTTTGCCACATTCACGAGATGGTGAGCTCCTGGAGATGAGAGCTGTGATTGAGACATTGGAGCATCCTCTGGCCTGGACCCTACTGTGCCCAGGATGTTAATAAGCAGTGTCTCAACGAAGGCACCAACTGTCGAGTGTCCATTGAGTGAGAAGCACTCTAGTGGATATGCTTTTATCTTCAAGGATCTTGCAGTCTAATGGGACTAAGCCACTCTGAGCCTCTGTATATTTCAAAATACATCAGGAGACTGAAAGGCATAGTTAATTTATTATGAATACCAAGGGTAGCAAACACAATCACTCTCATACTCCAGATTTGTGTTAGACCATGTGGTAACTTTGTGATTTATAAAGGTGAGCCCTTTCCTCTGGATAGATTTGTCCCTTTAACAAAAGGTCTGAGTTTCAGCTTGTATCTGCCCTTTTATATGAGTATCCCTATGTAGACAGCAGTCGATCAACTCATGTTTATGTCCCCAACCATTGCATGTTGATTCAGAAAGTACAGGTTGCATCGAGGATCTAGAACCATGATACTTATCTCTCAGGTGTAGAACAAGTTGGTGGTATTCGGTACACATTCTCAAGCTCTCTGAACACAGCTGTAAATTGAAGAATATTTTTAAGTCAACTGAATGAAAAGTCTGAAGGGTGCCAGGTAGGGTCTACTTTCAAATAACACTGGAAATATTCTCAGCAGAGTCTCATTGCATAATTTTATAGGTATTCTAGAGTTCTTATTATTCCCAAGTTCCTAAATTGCTTAAAAAAGAGGAAGGGAGGAAGGAAGGGAAGGAGAGAGGAAGGAAGGGAGGGAGGAAGGAAGGAAAGAAGGAAGGTAGATGTTTTGGGGATACTTCCTAGGCTACCTAAGCTCAAAGATAGCCTGAGGCATCAGCTGTTATAAGAGAAAGCTTCCCAGAGCTCTTCACATTTATTTTTTTATTTAAATTTTTATGCAAATGGACCACAATTTTTAATTTCTCTGGTTGTACACAATGCAGAATTATACCATTCATGTAATCATACATATACATATGGTAATTATGTTCATCTCATTCCACCATCTTTCCCACCTCCACATCCCCTCCCCCCTCACTCCCCTCTACCTAATTTAAAGTTCCTCTATTCTTCCCTTGACCCACCCCCATTATGGATCAGCACTCATTTATCAGAGAAAACATTTACCTAGATGCCCTTCTGTAGAAGATGGATAAATAAACCGTGGTATATATACACAAT
This sequence comes from Ictidomys tridecemlineatus, assembly GCF_052094955.1. Classification (NCBI taxonomy): domain Eukaryota; kingdom Metazoa; phylum Chordata; class Mammalia; order Rodentia; family Sciuridae; genus Ictidomys; species Ictidomys tridecemlineatus. The sequence continues at coordinate 44,685,028 of NC_135492.1, read as the reverse complement.
GGAATATTACTCAGTCTTAAAGAAGAATGAAATTATGTCATTTGCAGGTAAATGGATGGAGTTGGAGAATATCATGCTAAGTGAAGTAAACCAATTACAGAAAACCAAAGGCCCTTCACATTTAGATTCCTAGCTATAGCACAGTGATAATTAGACACGCCAGGTAGGAAGCTGGTATACAGAGACCATATAAACAGATGTAGCAAACCGAATGCCAATATGCTCTTACAGGTAAATGCTTTTTTGTTGTTGTTATTAATTAAAGTAGACCACATAATCATAAGAAATCTTTGCCTTACAAATTGGAAGGGGATTTTCCTCCAACCTGGACACAAAGGGCACAATTTTAACTCTGAAGTTTGTCAACTTTTGGCCCATAGTCTTATTGATCATCAGCTCCCTAGAAAGACCACCAGAAAAAACAAACAAACAAAAAACTGTTGATAAAGCAAAGCTGAGTTCATTGATCTTAACCCAGTAGAGGAGAACTCCAATTTTACAGAATCCTAGGAGTATCTTAAGGGAGATGAGAGAAACATATCTTTATTGTTTTTAAGTCTAAGTTCCAAGGTTTCAAGGCAGGTTTTTCAAGAAAGAGCAATGATTGAGATTGGATCAAGTTAATGGTTGCTGAAAACCACTATATGAATACAGTATGATAATGGCTGAGATGGGGTACCTCAGGTGTAATGAAGCCCCACAGTATATTAGACAGCTTTCATGAGTTTTGGTAGACTAAACACTTGTTTAGTTTGCCCAAATAATCAGTTTGTTATTCTAAGAAAAGAGATATTTGCCCATATCAGTAAGCTGCTTATAAGGATAATTGAATTGCAACAATTTCCTAAACAATGATTTTTTTAAAAAAAAGTATTTGTATTAAGTCTTGGATAAGAATTCAAGTCACATTGACATAAATAATGGCAATTCTTCCCACTCCTCTAATCAGTTAACCTAAGCTTTGGCTCTCAACTGCAAAAGTTACCTTATAACCCTCACCAAACTGACGTCTGTCTCACATACTGTGGGGCTTCATTACACCTGATGTACCTCATCTCAGCCATTATTACACTGTGTTCTAATTGCTTCTTTTTTGAGCAATATGGCAATAGTAATTGCTTGTTTTTCTCAGTACTTTTAATGCTAAAAAGCATCCTAGAACATGCTAGATCTTAAGTGTCTGTGTACTGACAGATAACTTGCAATATTTCTTCTTGAGAAAAAATGGGTCAGAATTATCCATTTAGTATTCATCTGTCACAGAATAGATGAAGGTAACAGTTCCAGATTTGGACCCCACCTCTATCATTTAATTCTGATTCTCAGTTTCTCCCTATGTAAAAAAGAAAATGTGTGTAATGATTGACATCTATTTCGAGTATACAAAAATCTCCAGTTGATTGATGAGTATTTATAATATGGCAAGCAATGTGCTAAACTGTAGATGATCTTTATTTCTCACAATATTTCTGTGATGTACTATAGTTACAATTTTATTTGATGAGGAAGTTGAGGCTTAGAGAAATTAAATAACTTGCCTGAATTTACAGAGCTACAAACTATAAGACCAGAATTGTATGAGGAGGAAAAACAGATTCGACTACTTCATTATATTTCCATCTACCTTAGAAGTAGTTTAACATTACTTTATGAATCCAGTAGTTAGAAGCCTGAGTTTATGTTGATAAGAATCTCTTTCTATATCCTGTTTATCAATTGACTCCTTATTAAATGCCTCACATGATGGGATAATCAGAATCTCAGGGGGCAGGCTTTCATGATGGGAATATTGGAATTACAGAAATACTACACTGAGTGGACACCAGATGCCTTCACATTTCTAAACAGAGCTTCCTGTTTTGCTCACTGTATATAAATATAATATACTTTTCTCTTTTGTGTATTCACAAATCCCAATTAAAGAGAATTCTCATGGTCTCCCTTCTTTCCCAGCCTGACCAAAGATTTATAAACATTCACCTCCTTTCAGATTTATAAACATTCCCAGAGCCTGGCAGGGTGATGCACACCTGTATGTAATCCCAGCAGCTGGGAGGCTCAGGCAGAGAATCCCAAATTCAAAGCTGGCCTTAGCAACTTAGCAAGGCCCTAAAAACTTAGTAAGACCCGGTCTCAAAATAAAAATGAAAAGGGCTGGGGATGTGGCTCAGTGTTAAGTGCCCTGGGGTTCAATCCCCAGTAGTAAAAAAATAAAAAATAAAAAATTCCAGATCACTCAATTGCCCATCACTGAGTTTGAGCACTTCTCTGTCAATCTGGAAACCTTTATTTGGGTGTGTTATGATTTAAAAAAAAAAAAATGTTCTCTATTATGATACTTCAAACTGGGCAAAATACCACAGATGTTTTTTGATTGGGATGATAAGACTATGAATTTTACTTTCTATTCATCATTCAGGGCTAGCTATGTTTCCCATCTAATTTTAGCAAAGAATTATGCCAAGAAGAACTGACTTTAGTGTAACAAATTCTTAATTATGGGAGGGAATTTTTTTCCCCTTCTTGGGAATAAAATCCTCTAGCCATTTTCCTACTCTGTCTAGTCAGTACCTGCTTAAAAATTATTTAATGAGCTTGGAAAATAAATGCCCAAGCTTCAGGTTCCTCATGAGCAGATGGGGATTCTATTCTCTTCCTTTTGGGGGTGGTGTGGATGTTATATTATGAAAGGAAGTAAAATGCCTTCATACCCGACACACAGTAAGAGGTAACAAAAAAATGGACATTGTTTTTTAAGTAATTGATCATTGCAACACCTTTGTCCCAGGAACTGGATTGTATCTGAATATATAGTCAAACGTAGTTTATAAAGCAATTACCACAGTCCCAGGGTACCCACCATCAGTCCTGCATTTCTGCTGATTGTGAAATAGCAGGAATAATACATTCCCTTAATTCTCAAGACTTTGACAAAGAGATACAAAACAAGTCCCTCAAGCATCTGTGTGTTTATGCTCATGTTTAGATACAAATTAGTTACTGAGTTTTATATGTTTCAAGATTTTCTTTTCCTAATTATTCTTCACAGTGATAACATAATAAGTTATTGAGAACATACTGGGACTTCATTACTGTTTTCTAAATTTGGGCTGTTGTTATATCTCTTTCTTGGGCTACAACAATGATTTAAAAGAAAAAGGAAACTTTATATAATTCTCTTGGATTCTCAGTTGCTCCCATTTGAAATGAAAAAAAATCTGTCTTACCTTGATGTTTATGAGGATTAATTCAAAATTTTGTATCTAACATATCAGTTACCTGGCTCACAGGTTTAAATACCTTACTTGAACCAACTAGTTGTGGGGAACTTGATAACATAAATGTGTCTCACTCCTCTATGTCCTTGCTACCTTATATACTCTGTTATATAAACATTGATGCATTGGTGTAGCATCTTCCATGATGGTTGGATCCCACATCTGTTACAGGATCTCATGGTTCAGCCTTTTGCATGGAGCTATCAGGATGAGGGCAGAAGATAATCTTGTTTCTCCATTTAGTGCCATATGCTGAATATTTCCTGTATTGAAGTACCATCTTAGAGCAGTCATTTGTGGTTAAGGGGAGGTGATGACTGGAATTTATGTTCTGAATATGCGTCTCAATTCTTGCAGGGGATGAGGGGGAAAACTGCTTCATAAGTCGATGAAAAATCAATTCCCCCTCCCTCCATACTACCATTACAACTTCTATCAGTGAGTGTCAAACATGTGGAATATGCCTCTGAGGAGAGCAGACCCCCCCAGTTCCTTCAAACATCAGCTGCGGTGACAGGACAGATCAGAATCAGTCAGCTGCCTTCAGTCTTTTTAAATACACATGACAGTCACATTCATACCAAATGATATTAACAAGATTAATGTAATTCAAGTCAGCACCTAGAAATTAATCATCTCACCGTTATTTTAGTGTTAACAAGACACATTAGTGGAGTCATTTGACAAAGACTATTCACAGTAAATTGAGGGGAGAGGCATCTATGTCAAAAGCTAATTAGCAGTGGACAAATTCTACAGGGGATTATGAATTGAGTCTTGGAATGAGACTCTACTTTGGAACCCTCTCTATAAGTTATTTTAACTGGTTCTGGCCTCTGTTCTTTTTAGGGAATGCCCCAAACCCAGATAAAATATGTCATCTACCTTGATATTAATCTTTTAAAAAGAAGGGGCTTTCAGAATCCAATTAGAAATAATTATCATCATCACAGATAATGTTCACTGAACAATTACCATGTTATAGGAATTGTACTTAGAATATTTTGTCATACAAATGATTGTCCCTATTTTTCTAGTTAAGGAAAGTGAGATATAGAAAGATAATAAAATTAACTTGTTCAAAATCAATTTACTTAGGCAACAACTGATTTCTTTCAGGTCTAAAACTACATCCTTATTGCTCAGGACTGTTTATTTCTGTTATGATGTGTTCCTTCTTCAGAGAAAAGCAAAGTCAAGTCCGATACAAACAGTGAACCAGTAGGTTATGAAATGTAATTCTGAGACAGCCACATATTCCTCTGATTTATTGTACATCACAATTCTAGAATTTACATTTGGTCCTATGTTATCATTTGTCTTTATTTGCTGAGATTGTCCAACTTTTAATTTAGGAGCATATTTTCCTTTGCCTTACAGAACTTTACAGTCAAAAGTTAAATACTTGGGAATTTTTTTTAAAAATTGATTCTATGGTTTTGAGTATTGATCATATATTTCTGTTTCTTTAGATGTTGGGCACTTTGAAACTGTATCCTGAACATGTGGATGTTATCTTTTAGAATTTCTGGATTCTGTTGTATTCTTCAGAGAAATGTTAAATTAGGCTTTAACATGCAGTTAACTTGTCTGGACTCAAAATGCAAACTCTATTGGTTGGAAAACTATTAAAAACTCATTTCAGTTGTTTTATCCTAACCTGGGTATTTTATGTCTACTCACATGTTTGTGTACAGTGATGAGCCAGAGATTTGGGTGTAGAATATGAGTGTTCCCTTCTCTGGCTCTTTCTATCTCCACCATCACCACCAACACCAACAACAATAACAACAACAACAATAGTTTACTTTCTAGATATTGTGGATATCCCAAAATATGTCCTCTGGTTATTTCAAGGGCCTGAACATGTGGGTTTTCCTTGAGAATTTAAGGTACTCTATATGACTCTGAAGGTGGAGAAAGAAGGAGATAAATTTACTGAGTGTGGTTTCCTTCTTCTAGGTTTTTATTCCTTTCCAGGAACTACCTGTGTTTGTTTATGCAGGTTCTTTGTATTGCATTCAGAGATTATAGTTGTATGGGGGTTTGCGTGTAGGTGTGTACTTGGTCTGTTCCCTCTTGAGAATGTGGACAAGCTGGAACTCTTCCCCTAATACACATAAATGTATATCTGCAAATGAACACACACACTAGCACACAGGTAATTTAAGGGGCAATTCTTGGGGTTACTGTATCCTTATATGATATGTATAGTGTATCTCTGTGCATAGTGGAATCCCTGCTCTCTGCTCCTGAGATTACAAAGCTGACCAAGATGTGGCTTACACCCTCTATAGCCTAACAAACTCTTTCAGGTCAAGATTGTGAAAATTTTAGATTCATGGGCCTTAATGACCTCTGTCAGAATCTGCAACAGCTCCACTCTGTCACGATAGCACAATAGATACAGGCAGTATGTAAATTATGGACTTGGTTATCTTTATTTCTTATTTTATTTGGTTAAGTTTTAACAAAAAAAAGTTATAAAAATAGGTCACTAGTACCTTTCTAAGCCATGTTCTAAAAGACTGACAGCAAATAAAGACTAAAACAGTCTAATAAGAAAGAAGTATTAAAGAGAAATCCAAAATAATAAAGCAAAAGATATTGTGATTACTAAGATACATACTGGAATTCTGTGTTAAAAAAGCAAAAGAAAATAGTGTACATCTCACAAAATTGATTCTATCTACTCATAGCCATGATCCAAACATCAAACATCAAGAAACAAACCTACTCCTGGCTTATGCCAGACAGTCACAGCTTCCTCAGTTCCATAGCACTGGGACCCCAAATCTAGATTCCAATTAGCTATGGCATACAGATTCTCACTCTTCTACAGTTGTCAGTTTATGACTTTTAATTCCCTCCTGGAATGTGAGTTTATGCTGTAGGAGAGGGTGGGAAATTGTCATTTATTTGTTCATATGGTCCTGTACTTAGTGTGGTGAAGATCACATAATACTCAGCAGCATACATATTTGAATGGTAGATGAGGAAGAAAGACTTTCAGATCCATATCTATAACACAAAGGAGAATAGTAACAGTCTATTTTTTATTTTCCCCCCTTAAATTGGATTATCTTCTACATAGTATTAGTGGAAACATTCAACCTTTGATTTTCTGGGATTGGTTTATCTCACTTAGCATAATAGTCTCCAGTTCCTACATTTATCAGAAAATGGCATAATTTTGTTCTTATTTATGGCTAATACTCCATAGTGTATGTACCACATTTTCTTTATCCATTCATCTTTTGATGGGCACCTAGGTTGGTTCCATACCTTGGCTATTGTGAGTTGTGCTGCTATAAAGATTGATGTGACTGCATCACTGTATTATGCTGATTTTAAAATAAGAAAAGTGTAAGGGAAAGTTCATGAAAATAGAAAAAAGATCAATGGAATAGTGGAAGGAGATTGAGAGTGAGGGAGGAGGGGTGGGATCAGAGAAGAACAAAAGAATGAATCTGATCTAACTTTCCTGTCTACATATATGATTATACCACAGTGAGTTATGTATATCCACAAGGCACTAAGTTTAAAAATCCTTTAAGTAAATAGCAGAAAAATCAGTAGAGTAGAAGGAAGGGAATAGGTGAAAGAAGGAGAAGAGGGAAAAAAAGTGAATTTCCAGGGACTGAATTAAAGCAAATTATATTCCATGCTTTTGTAATTATGAATTACAAAAATGAATCCTAATATTATGTATTACTAAAAAAACCAATAAAAAACGAGATGTTCATATAGTACATAGACAGTCACAGCTTCCTCAGTGAAAAAATCAGGGATCATATGTGTGTAAAAGGAACTATAAAGATTCCTTGGGATAAAGAATACCTCAACTAAACAATTCACAATATCTAAACTGTGGAACCAACCTAGATGCCCTTCAGTAGATGAATGAATAAAAAATGTGGCATATATACATAATAGAATATTACTCAGCAATAAAAGAGAATAAAATCATGGCATTTGCAGGTAAATGGATGGAGTTGGAGAAGATAATGCTAAGTGAAGTTAGCCAATCCCAAAAAACAAATGCCAAATATTTTATCTGATATAAGAAGGTTGATTTATAGTGGGGTTAGGAGGGGAAGGATGGAAAAATTAGACAAACTCTAGATAGGGCAAAGGGGTAGGAAAAGATGGGAGGGGGCATGGGAGTAGGAATGAAGGTGGAATGAGATGGACATCATTACCCTAAAAACATGTATAAAGACACAAATGGTGTAAATATACTTTCTATACAACCAGAGATATGAAAAATTGTTCTTTATATATAATATGAATTTTAATGCGTTCTGCTATCATTTATAACAAATTAGAGTAAAAAATTTTTAAAAAGACTACCCCAGCTAAGTTTTGAAGGCTGGGTATGTTATTAACAATAAATACCGTACTCTGCCAGCATGTGTGAGGCACTAGGTTCGATTCTCAGCACTGCATATTAATAAATAATATAAAGGTCCATCAATAACTAAAAATATATATTTAAAAAAATACTTCAGCTAAGTTTTAAAGGATAGATAGATAATTTTTTAAAGGGGACATTATTCTTTGTGTTTTTCTAGCGGTCTCATGACGTAGGCTTACATGGGGAAGGTGATTCCTTAGCCCTCTCTTTCAAGCTTGAGAATGCTTCTGTTCTTTACCAACCTCAGTTCTTCCCCCTTATTTCTCTTTAGGAGGTGAGAATACTTATGCAGGTGTATTATTGGACAGGGCCACCATAAAACGTAGACGTGAGGACCGAGTCTTTCACCCATGTGTTAAAACAGCAACTGTATTCTTGAAACCTCCATGCATATTGGAGACTGTGTTTAATTCCCATGCTTGTGACCATTCAGATAACAGAAATGCTTCTAGACACCAAGATCACAAATGGGGAAGTGATGGGGCCAACCTACCACCCATACTGAATTGGGTTTTCATATTCCAGTTTCTTCTGACACTTGCATGGGGTGTCGTGAGCATTTGTATAACTAAAAGCATAGTAGTATCCTGTTTTCCTTAGTCACTTTTCTCCAGGTGGAAATCTACTTTGGAAACCTCTGGCCCCAGAGTGATTGTAGTAAAATCCTGCAGGGGAGCCAATATCAATAAATTGGAATTAGCTTGGAGGTAAAAACCTATTTTCCATGCTTGCTCAGTGGCTATTCTGCTCAACATGTAATCTGCTCATTACCTTTATGTTGGGCTTATTGGATATGCATTTATCTCATCCAAATGTGGAGTTTTGACTAGGACTGCTTTGAAGCTGTAGGGGGTCACACTGGAACATCATTAAACAACTGAGTAGAAAGACTTAGTAGGAAAATTCAAACAGTAAGAAAAAATGATCAGGAATCAAAGAAGCAAAATTCAAAGCCAAACGCACTTTAAATTTACTAGAAGTTCCTTGAAAAGTCATTAGTTGCGTGCATGAGAATGTCTTTGAAACGGATCAGAGATCACTTCCTCTGCAGCACCAGAGAAGGTTGTATAAATCCAGAGCCTTCTTAGAAACCAGATGAAGAGGTTTGGCTTTATTTCCTTGGTCACCTGCTAAATAAAAAAAAACAAGTACATCTATGAGGATATAAGGATTACTGAGAAATGCATCTCTTTTGGGTAAGACTGTGGTCATCTCTGTTAGATTTGGAGAAAACATCAATTTACAGTGATTTAAAAATCCACATATTCTTGGCCTGTGAGCAGTCTGGGTCTTTTGTGATAGCATGAGAGAGTAACTGAAGATCAGTTCTCCGATCCCTAAGTGGCTTTTTCACCTTTTGCCAATTGCTCAAATTGTAATCTATGCATATCCTGCACCTGAATCATAAACTGAAGTATCTGTTTAAAATACAGATGCCTGCTTACCACCCCAGAGCTCCCGAACACAAATCTTAAGGTGGATGCAATGAGTGAGAACCCAGAAATTGAATCTGGAAGTGTAATGTGATTCTGAAACCTACTAGGTTTACCAAAGGCTCTTCAGGCCTGTACCTCCACTTCAGTTTGGTTTTGTTCTCTAATATATATTCTTGACAAATCTTGGAAATGCAGATTAATATATGAAGCTCTGGGTATTATAACTCTGGGTATTATAAGTTTAAGGAAGCGGAAGCTTTTTGATTTCTCTGCCTCTGCCTAAGGTAAGTCATGTATTGTTCAAAATTCTAAGTTTTTGTTTTGCCTCGATGTAAAATGAACCTCTTGTACACCATGCTTGTTTTAATATCAAATAATAGCCAAATTGAAGCCTCCAGTGAGCGGGCAGGGAATGTATGGCACAATCTGCAGGAAGATGGCAATTTAAAAAATTTAAGCCTCTCACATTTGGGCATCCATCAGTGATATCATTTCTCATTGCCGTGTTGTAATAAATATGTTGTAGCAAACACCGCGCTTCAGGTCTTGAAGCTCTGTATGACTCAGGGTAGAAAAAATAAGATTTGATACATCCAGTCTGATGGATTTAGATTCTGATGATGCATTTCTGAGCAGGACTATCAAATAATCAAATAATGATGAGAGGGTAACTTTATAACAGCATCTATAAGGAGAATTGAAGCACAGGAGGACATGGTAATTTTTCTGGGTAATTCAGGCAAGTGAGGACAATATGGTTCGGGTCTTGAATTTCGAATTCAGGTTTTCTATGTCGATTCAACCCATCATGGTCATTACTCAATTTTACTTTTCCCTTGCTGCTCTCAGCTGTCTTGTGTTCCTTTTCGTGTGATCCTAGTAGACTCAGTTAGTGGTCTGATTGGGCTTTCCCAGTCTCATTTGTATGCGATGATGATTATGGTAGTAGTAAACATTTATTGAACATTTATGTGCCAATCACAGCTCTAATTACTTTACTGCTCATTCATGCTTTATAACAGCTCTGTGAGGTAGATATTAGCATTTCCATTTAATAGATGGAAGGAACCAAGACTCAGACAGCTTAAATAATTTGCACAGCTAGCAGAGTAGCAGATCCGGAACTCAAAATTGCTTGTCTAACTCCAAAGAACTGCTTTGATCAACTGCACTAGGCTGAGAGCTGTGAAAAAGAGATTGGATTCAAAGGCAGCCTTGGTGTTGGTTTTGGTTCCCATTCTATAGTTTGATTGATAGCAAGTAGAATGTAAGAGAAAATGACTGGAATAAAACACAACAGCGCTGGGTGTGGAATCTGGGTCCCTGCAAGGCCCCAGAGGTATTGCTACCTGCAAGGATGCAAGGGCTGAACTCGGTGGAAAGTGAGAGGTGGAAGGGACTTGGGCAGATTCATTTCTCCTCGTCTCTCTCTCTCTCCCATGCACTGACCCAAGATATGATTCTCCCATGCAGTCCTTCTGGAGAAGTTTTATGTGACAAGCAAATACATCTGTTCAGTGTCCTTTTGATCTCTTGACAGCTTCTCCAGAAGTGGTCCCCAGAGCAAAAAGACATCATTTTAGATCACTTTCCTTTTCCTTTGCATGACTCTTTTTCTTCATCTTCTCCTTTTATTTTACCCTCACTATCCTGGGCTTACACTTCCCAAATAATGTCACTGCTTTAATGGGGTGCTTACTGGAAAACCCCAGCCAGTGCCTTTTAGAGGTCCTGGGTGAAAACAATAGTCAGTACTTACATAGGCCTTCCATTGTGCGAAACCGAGTTCTACATGGTCCAAATGCATTTGTTCATTTAACATTGGCAGTGAGTTACTATTATTGCTGTTGTCCCCATTTTCTAAAAAAGGAAATTAAATTACAGAAAGGTTAAATCCTTCTTCAGGATAAAGCATAAAAATAGTATTCCATACATGTTGGTTGCACGTGAAGAAATAAATGAATGAGCAAATACTCTTGCTCAAGAGAATAAAGTAATAGGGAATATCTCAACTCTGAAATCTTCTGGATGATACTCGCTTAAAAAAATAAATAAAAAAGAAAAGAAAAAAAAATCCCAACCTGACATCTAGCAGAATATATTCTCAACACTTAATTCTTCAAATAATGCATACCATATTTTATGAGTCAGTATGTTCGTGGAAACATACACAAAATACTTCTTCAAATGTTGATGGATGCACAGACATGTAAGAGAATAGATTGCAGTGGCTTAAGAAGCTCAGGGTATGAGGGAAGACAGTGGTGGGGAAATCAGCTTGGGAGAAACCTTGCCACACCTTTGCTTTGTTTACCTGTAATAGAACTTAGTTCCTGAATTCAAAATTCCTTAGGGTTGCAAGACTCATAATAAGTAAACGATGAATAAAAGATAATGCCACAAAAATCAATGTGGTGTCCAGAAATATAAATAGCCAAGAAATGAAGCATCTTTTTTGTGTGTACTCTATGAATTTTCCTTGCCATAAGTTGATCCTTTGTTAATGATCTTTGTCTCTTGCTTGATGTGATGCTGGTGCAGAACTGGCCCCTGTTCAGGTATTGATTAGTGCTTCAGAGAGACTTGAGGAGGCATAGCAATTCAGTGAGAACTGGGAACGGGGAATGAAAATGCTAACAGTGACGTCAAATATTAACACATAGTTCCAGTCCTTCTGATGGGATTGCTGTCTCAGATTTCCTTAGCTATTTCTGCATGGTTTTTTCTTCTTTTTTTTTCAACTATTACTTTTTTTTTTTTAAGGGAGTGAACTGGCTTTCAAATGAATAGATTTAAGAACAGAATATTAGAGTTTGAAGTGAATGTCAACGGGACTTAGATTATCTGATCATATTATGGGTGGCTTCTTTAACTTTGCAGCCACAATTTTAAAGCTGTATGCTGCAATCAGACAAGCCATTTTTACACCTATGAGTGAAGGAAGCTCTGGACATCTTTATTTCCTTTTTGGGGAACTCTGGCATACATTACTGGGTGCCAGTTGGAAATTGGAGCAATTCAGCTAGAATATGAATGCTGATGGTGAGCAGTGGTCTGAACACTTTGGATGACAAGGACATTCCCTTTCTGGTCCCTTTCAGAGATGTCTTTGCTGTTGATGGTGTTAATAGCTGTTGTAGTCCCAACAAATGGCTCCTGAAATCTTGCTTCAGAAACTGATATCAAGAGGCTTCTCTCAGCCATTATGTCCTTCCATTGCTCTGGTGATTGATTTGGGAATTGGCCTGCATCCAAAGCCATAAGCAGTACGAGTCCTCCTTGGATTTTTTCTGCTAGAGCTAGCAGAAAAGGAAGAAGATGTTAGAGCCATTTCTCCAGCCCTACAGTTAGTAATATGTTACTATTACTATTTTTAAATCAGGCTTCCCATTTGTTCAGGCAACTTAATCTTAATTTTTTTTATATATATTTGTCCATTTTATTCAAGTTTCAAATTTACTGGCACAAGGGGTTCAAGAGATTTTCTTAGGATTTGGTACCATCAGCAATATCTGTAGTTATGTCCCATTTTCAGTTCTAATATCATCTCATTAGGTCTCCCTTCTCTCTGTTTTTCACTCCTGATCCATGCAGCAGTAGACATTTGTCATTTTTATGAGTCTTTGTAAAGAACCAGCCTTTGTCTTTGTTGAGAGAACTGTATGATGGCTTTATAGATCAATAACTTCTGCTCTTATCTTTATTATTTTTATTATGACTTTCTTTGAGTTTATCCAGTAATTTGTTTCATAACGTTTGAAATAGATGTTTCATACCTTTATATCTAGGCCTTTTTATTTTCTACAGTGCTTATAATTAAAAATTCCTCTCTCAGCAGTTTTGGTGGTGTGAAGATGGGCTTTATATGCTGTTATCATTCAGTGAAGGTTTTTTTTTTTGTCTAATTTATTATTTACTTCTTCTTTTTGGGGAGTACCAAGGGTTGAACTCACAGGTACTCAACCACTCAGCCACATCCCCAGCCCTATTTTGAATTTCTTTAGAGACAGGGTCTCACTGAATTGCTTAGCACCTTGCTTTTGCTAAGGCTGGCTTTGAACTCACAATTCTCTTGCCTCAGCCTTCCGAGCCACTGGGAATATAGGCATGCATCACTGCACCCAGAAATATTATTTAGTTTAAAAATATGCTTCCTCATTTCCAAACATGCTTAATTTTGTTTCCTTTCTTTTTTTGGACCAAGCACAGGTCTTTTACTTGATAGGTAAGAATGATACCCCTGAACAATAACCCCAAGCCCTTCATTTTTTTAAATTACTGATTATATGATAATTAGACAATGTAATTTATACTTACTCATTTTTTAATTTTTTTTTTTTTTTGGTACAAGGGCTTGAACCCAGAGGTGCTTAACCACTGAGCTGCATCCCCAGTACATTTTATTTTTTTCTTTTGAGACCCGATCTTCGTAAGTTGTTTAGGACCTTTCTAAATTACTGAGGCTGGCCTCAAACTCCTGCCTCAGCCTCCTGAGTCACTGGGATTACAAGTGAGCTCCAGTATGTCCAGCTTGTACTAAAAAATTGTTAGTATTTGCTTTATGTTTTCACTGAAACCAGATGTGTTTGTGTTTTAATGCTGTAAATATGCTTTTGTATACTGTATTAGCTGAGTTCAGTGTTGTATATATGAGTGTGTGTATTATATATATATTCTTAAAGCATTTTAATTGTCTCATATCTTCTATATTCTATTCAGTTTCTTCTCTCTCTCTCTCTTCTCTGTCTCTTTTCTTCTCTCTCTCTTTTTTTCTTTTGGCCTGCATGAGTTATCTGTTTCTAATTGAAATGTGAAAAATCTCCCAGTACAATGGTAGATTTGTCTCATTCATCATTTAACTGTTCATTTTGAAACAATAGAATCACAGAAAGTTGTAAAATTAGTGCAGAGATATCCTGTCAATACTCCACCCAGTTTCTACCAATGATTGTATTTCACATCTATCATAGGACATGATCTAAACCAGGAGAGGCCATTGATGCAATGTGTATGCACAGATTGGTGTATTTAATCACACAATGAGGTTTCTACAACCTGGGATTCCACTGCAGCCGACACAGAAGACTATTTAATCACTGCTAAGATCTCTTTCCTGCCACCCTTTTATGGTCACACTCATCCTGTCCCTGCCACCATCCCTGATCCTGGTGACTAGTCACATACCTGTTTTCTCTGTACATAATTTTGCCATTTTGAGAATGCATCTAATGTGAATCTTAGGGAATTTGACCTTTTGAAATTGGCTGTTTAATCTCAGCGTAAAGTCCTTCTCTACACAAGTTGTGCATGAATAGCTTGTTGACTTTGTTTTAGCTGGATAGTAGTGTATGGTGTGGGTATACCACATTTTGGTTAAACATTCATCTATTGAGGGCATGTTCCCAGTTTTGGGTTTGTTATGGTTTAAACATTAGGTATTCCCCCAAAAGTCAGGTGTGAGATAATGCAAGAAGGTTTAGAGGTGAAATGATTGGGTTATGAGAGCCTTAACCGAATCAGTGTGCTAAACCTGATAGGGTTTGACTGGGTGGTAACTGGAGGCAAGTGGGATGTGGCTGGAGGAGATGGGTCATTTGGAGTGTGCCTTTGAGGTATGTAGTTTTTGAGTTGAGCTTAGTCTCTTTCTGCTACTTGATTGCCCATATCCTGAGCTTCTTTCCTCCACCACACTCTTCCACCATAATGTTCTGCCTTACCTTGACCCTGGAGGAATGGAGCCAGCTGTCTATGGACTGAAACCTCTGAAACCTTGAGCCCCTGAACCAACGTTTCCTTCTCTACAATTGTTCTTGTCAGGTCTTTTGGTCACAGCAGCAAAAAAGTTAACTAAAATAGGGCTGTTGCAAACAAAACAGTTGTGGATATCTATGTACAGGTTTTTATGTGTAAAATACATTTCACTTTACTGAATAAATGCCCAGAAGCACAGTACTGGGTTATATGGTAAGTGTATGCTTAATTATTTTAAGATACTCTTAAAACTATTTTCCAGGATAGCTGTACCATTTTACATTCCACCAGCAGTGATGAAAGATCCACTTTCTCTGCATACTTCCTAGCATTTGTTACTAATATTTTTTTAATTTTAGCTCTTTTCCTATACATGTATTCTAACCCAAGAGACCATCTCTCATCATGACTTTATGTACATTTTTTACAAATGTATAATAAGATTAATATCTTGTTATGTGCTTATTTCCTATCTGTATATCCTATGCAGTGACATATATCTTCACGTCCATTGCCCATGTTCTAATTGGATTGTGTTTTAGTCATCTTTTTCACTACTGTGACTAAAAGACCTGACCAATACAATTATAGAGGAGGAAACGTTTATTTGGGAGCTCATGGTTTCAGAGATCACAGTCCATGGACAGCAGGCTCCATTCCTTGGGGCTCTAGGTGAGGCAGGACTCATGGATGAAGGGAGTTTAGCAGATGGAAGCAGGTCACATGAAGATCAGGAAGCAGAAAGAGGTCTTTCTGCTCACTGGATACAAATATATACCCCAAAGTCATGGCCCCAGTTTCCATCTCCTCCAGCCACACCCACCACTTCAGTTACCACTCAGTTAATCCTCATCAGGGGATTACCTCATTGATTGGGTTAAGACTCTTACAGTCCAATCATTTCTCCTCTGAACCTTCTTGCATTGTCTCACATGTGACCTTTGGGGAACACCTCACATCCAATCCACAACAGATTGATGTTCACTGTTGGGTTTTGAGACTTCCTTATATATTAGATAAGAGGAGTCCTTTGTCACCTCTGTGGATTATACATATTTTCTACCTATGTGTAGCTTGTCTTTTCATCCTCTTAATAGAGTCTGGCAGAGGAAAGATTTTTAATTTTGATTAAACCTAATTTATTGACTTTTTCTTTTCTGAAATGTTTCTTTTTGGTTAATCTGAGAACATTTCACAGTACCCTAGGATCTGAAGATTTTTTTCTATGTTTTCCTCTAAACATGGAAGGACTAGGGGTGTAGCTCAGTGGTAGAGAGAGCTCCTGTCTAGTATGTAGATCACCAGAATGGCAAAAAAAAAAAAAAAAAAAAAAAAGGCAGGCTGTGGCAGGGAGGAGGTGTCATAGTTTTAAATTTTACATTTAGATCTATAATCAATCCTGAATTTTTTTTATAAGGTGTGAGGTTTAGGTTGAGGATAATTTTGTACCTGTATGTAAATATTTGTTCCAGTAGCAATTACTAAAAAGACTATCTTTTCTCCAAAGTATTGATTTTCTATCTCTGTGAGAAATCAATTGGCTCTACTCATTTGTTTCTGAGTTTTCTTTCTATAATTCTGTATTTTTTTTGTTAGTACATTTTGAACTTATATTGACCCTGTGTCAAAAAATATTAAAAATATAGGTTCATGCACCTGTCAGTTATGTCTTACTATGTATTGAGCTTTTTTTTGTATTGCAATTACCTCCTTAATTTAAGTAATGCTTTTTTATCCATCATATTCATTGTATTTTATATTATTATGGGTATTTCAGCATTTCTAAATTAATATTTTTAGTCAATCTTTTATGTTCTCTTACTTTCATCATTTCCATGTTTTAAAATTTTATATTTGCCTCTTATCACCAGCGTATAGCTAGAATTTTTAGGAATTCACTAGAGAATCTGTCTTTTAATTAAAGCATCTAATTCATTTAAGTATTGCTGTCATTTGGGGGTTTGCTCCTACTGTACTTTATCTTTTTGTCTCAACTTTTCTGTTTCTCATTCTTTCTTCTTTTATATAATATTTTATTTTTATCATTCAGTTTTCCCCTCTATGTATTTGGAAGTCTATTCTGTTACAGTTACTCTGGAACCTTAACAGACAGACTTAATAATAAGAGACACATTTAATAATAAGACCAAAAGGTGATCATACTTTTATTCCCCTCTTCAAACACAAATAATTCAGAACACTTTGGCAGTATTTTTCCTTTCATTTGCTAAGTTATTTTCTGTTGTTCTCATTTTTTTTTCTTACACAGTATGGTGGTACACAATTGATGGTGTGTAGATTGCTTGCATATTTATAATATTGATAGCTCAGTGTTACATTCTTGTATTTTATACCTTCTATCAAGAATAATTTTCCTTCTATAGTCTATTTTTCTGAATTCTCCTGAACAAAAGTTTGCCAGAGGGAAGCTCTCCATTTGTTTTACAAGGTCTCAATTTCATCTGTGTTTTAAAAGATATATTTGAATAAGTGAATGATTCTAAGTAAAGTTGACCACTCTTAAGTACATTGATATTGCAGTCCTTTTGGCTTCTGTGGCTTTGAGAGCCCAGGTGGCAATTTGTCATTTATTTGAAAGTAGATCTTTGTTCTCTAATTGATGTTAAGATCTTCTCTTTGTCTTTGTGCCCTGCATATTCAGTGTGAGGCATACAGACGTGGATTCTGTTTTTATTATAGCTTTTCCTCTTTGTTAGCATTGTGTGATTAATAAACTGTCTTTCATCTCTTCTGAAAAGGTCTTTGTAATCTGTGTTAGTACTATATCTCATTTTTTCTCTCCCCATTTTGGAACACTGATTAAATGTAATCTATACATTTCAGTCTCATTTTTGCCTTATTTTCAATTATTACATTTTCTGTTGCTCCGAGTTCTGTTTACCTCCCACCCCGCAAAACACTTTGTCTTTCAGGTCCTTTGCTCTGACTCATGTTTTCAATTTCTTATTGCATTTGGCATAATCATCATTTTCTTTAAAATCTCTATTTTATAATTCCAATACAGAATGTTGATAGTGGTCTATTTCTGATAGTTCTTACCTGGGTGCTTTATTTCCTGTGTGTTTCACGATTTAATTTTTTTTTAACTTTATGAGAGTTTTTGAGGCCTTAATTGAAAGTGAATTCTCCCAGGAAGAATTTGTGTTTCATTAAGTGACTGGATGATACCCATATCCTGGAAAAACTTCAAACAAAATTTTAGATTTGAGGTTTTCAGGATTAACTGGAAGTTCAAATTGGGCTTCAAGTCTGTAGAACCTAATTTTGGGGTGTAGATTTTCAGGGTGGATTTATTTTTCTTCTGCATTTTTATACTAAATTTAAAGATGAGCAAGTTTTTTTTTTGTTGTTGTTGTTCGTTTGTTTTGTTTTTCTAGCACCCTGCAAAGCTAGGCTTATTTCCCCTTCCCTCCTAAAATGAGGACTCCAGCTTCATGCAGGCAGTTCCTATTTGATTCCCCCCCCCCTCTGGTTACTTGCATGGGGCTTGTTCTGCAGTATGGTAACCAAGATCTATGATGTGACAGTTGAGGTTCAGGTTCAACAGAATCATCAAATACCCTTGAGTTTAAAGCAACTTAAGTCTCTGCTTTTTCTTAGTTTTAGATCTTTCACTAGTACATACCTTTAGCTTGTCACTACTCTTAAGTTTTATTTAAATTTTTTTTCACATCATACTACCAAACTGGAAATAACTCAGATATCCATCAACAGTAGAATGGATAAATACATAGTATTGTACGCATTCAATATGATACAGTATAGCAATGATCATAAAAGAACTAAACATAAACAACAGCCTGTTACACACAACAACATAGGTACATCTCATATTTTTTTAAAAAAATATTTTTTAGGTATAGTTGGACATATTATCTTTATTTATTTATTTTTATGTGGTGCTGAGGATCAAACCCAGTGCCTCACATGTGCAAGGCGAGTGCTCTACCACTGAGGCACAACCCCAGCCCCACATCTCATATTTTGATGAATGAAAAAAACCTGAACATAAGGGTACATTTTACTTAATTGTACTTTGTATGATGTCTCCAAACAGGCAAAAGTATCCCACATTAATACAAAGCTTATTATTGGGTACTCTCAGTTGGGGAGGGGAGCTTGTTATTGACTAGTGGGGCATGGAGGAGATTCATGGCTTCTGGAGATATTCCAGATCTTGATCTTGTGTTGTGAAAACTTACCTAGCTATAGCATGACGATTAGTGCATTTTCCTTGCTTTAATGTGTATAGATTCTCTCTCAGTAAAGAAAAACAAATGTCCTCCCATTTCAGTTGGTTGGGCCAGGGTACCTCATCTGTGTTGCTACTGCAAATAAAACCCCAAGTGCTCTACAAATATAAGGCATTTATATTCATTGCCTACTTTGCCACCGTGCAGTGGAAGATTGGACAGCTATTTAAAGAAGGCAATGGGAATATAAAACTCCTGCCTCTCCAGTTTCAGCAATGGGATTTTAATTTTTTTATCATAACTTAAATTCCACATTTCATTTTGTTTTTATAGTCAGTATCAGAAGGAGTGAAAACATCTCATAGAGAAAATGTGTTAAAATAAAGTATTAAGTAATATAATTGCAGATATAATTTCCAAAGGTATAGTAAAGCTGTCATTTCTGCAGCAAAAGTCTTGAAAACGAATGTACTTTTAATTCTTTAATAAATGCTGCTATGAAGACCCACAGGCAGTTCAATCTGAAGGGATGGGATTAATTTTTCTGGTTTCCTTTATTTCTGGAAACCTTTATCATTTCTCCCACTATACATTCAGGGCATTTTTTCATGTCTAAGTACAATTCATCTATAAACTACTTTTGTGTAAAGCAGTTTATTAATAGAGATTTATTTTATTGGCAAAAGGGAAGGAGTAGTTAAATGGGCATATTTGCTTATTTAATGGCCATTGTTTACACAGTGACTAACAGGATCATTAATTGTTTTTGCAAATGAAGAGTATGAAGTGGGTAACAAATCGAGGATGAGGCAAGATGCTTATCCTCAGAATACAGAAGCCTGCAACTAAAGTTATATCTTCATCTCTCTCAGCGGGTTCAGCAAAGTGCCTAGCACATAATAAACAGGCTTTCAGTAGTGTTTTCCAGATAAATAAATAATAATGACAATCTATTCTTCCTTTTTAACCATCTACAGAGATACAACCACATAAATGTTTATAACAGCTCAATTCACAATGGCCAAACTATGGAGCCAACCTAGAAGCCCGTGAACTGATGAATGGATTAAAAAAAGGTGGTATATATACACAATGGAGTATTACTCAGCCATAAAGAAGAATGACTTTATGGCATATGCTGGTAAATGGATGAAACTGGAGACTGTGATGCTAAATGAAATAAGCCAGTCTCCTCTTTATTTTTTTTTAAATCATGTCCCCATATTTTCTTTATCCATTCATCTGTTGAAGGGCACCTAGGCTGGTTCCATAGTTTTGCTGTTGTGAATTAAGCTGCTATAAACTTTGATGTGGCTGTGTCATTGTAATATGCTAATTTTTAAATTCTTTGGGTATATATCCAGGAGTGGGATAACTGGGTCCAATGGTGGTTCCATTCCAAGGTTTCTGAAGAATCTCTATACTGCTCTCCAGAGTGGTCGTACCAATTTGCAGTCCTACCAGCAATGTATCAGTATTCTTTTCCCCCCTACATCCTCATCAACTTTTATTTTTACACCTGCATCATGTACAACCACAAGAATGGGATCCTAATTAGTCATACTCTGTGAATGTATAATAATGTCAGAATACACTCCACTGTCACAAATATTAAAAAAGTACAAATTTTGTAAAAAGAAAAAAATATTCCCATCATTTCGTAACTCTCAACCAAGTTTCATAGCAGTTAGATAGGAAAAGAACTATTGTATTGTTTTGTGGGTCAAATGTAACAGTGTCCTGCTACCATTTTTTTTTCTAAAGCCAGGGGTATGAGAGAATATCATTTCAATTTTGTTAATGGAAACTAATTGTTAACTACTTGATTCCTGAGCATCAAATCTGTAAGCAACGATTGTTTTCTAAGTGTTTGCAAGACATTCATCCAGATGTGGGGATCTGAAAACACCTAAGTTATTACCTCAGTATATCTGGAAACTGGACCCCTTGAAACTAATTCATTTCAAATTACCTTGGTGAGATGCTTTAAGGTAAACATGGGAGAAAATAGGTCCAGTTCTTTGACACAGCAATGGATTGCCTGTAAGAGTCCCCAAGGAAGGTGTTGGTGGGAGAAGTTAGTTTGTTTTGTAATTTTTTTCTTTTATTTGGTTATTTCCTCATATTACTTCAGACAAGTAGGGCCAAATATTGTGTTTGACTATATAATTGCTTTATACTCCTTTGAGTCTTTAGAGGCCAAAGACTAATGTAGCACCTTCCAGGTAAAACTTAGAAGCCCTGGGTTCTGCTTTAGCACAGGAATTCTGTCTGCTGAATAAGATCATGTCACATGACCTTTGGAAAGGCCTGATTTCCGTATGCCTTAGTATCCATAATCTCATATTAAGGGTGACAACTGGTTGACCTCACCAAAATGATTGTTCTAATTGAATAATAATCTTGTTAATCTATGTCAAGGACCTCATACTTTGCCTAACACATAAGAATTGCTCACTAAGCATTCATTAGCTGTCATCGTAGTTACCTTCTTCTCCATCATCATTTATATAACTAAGTAGCAGCTAGAAGTCTAATATTTGGAATCAGGTTTGAGTTCTTGCCCCTCAAGAGACATATACCACTTTTGAAAAATAAATTCATATGGCCCCAACTTTTCCATCTTCATATCATGAGTCAAAATAGCTCTTGATGGTTTAGTTGCTGTAATCATTAAGGTTATGCATGTCAACTAAACCTTTATTGCAGTGCCTGATATACAGTTAGTGCCTAAACAGTGTAAGTCCTAAGATAAGGCCATGTCTTTACAAGATGACAAATGTCTGAAAATAAAATTATTAACCCCCATGATTCACCTCCAAATTCACAAGTCCTGGAATAGAGTGGATTCCCCCACCTCAATGCAGTATCTGTTGAACTAAGCAATACTGAAAAAGAGATGTGGAGTGAGGCAGCATTATGTGTCCTGGGGGCAAATGCTTTGATATCAAAGAAACAGCAGCAGAAGAGGAGGGTGACAGCCTTACTAGAGTAAAGTTCTTACAGAGGTTTCCTTCCTATAGCTTTTTCTAGTGCAAGGAAGCCTAGAAGGACCCTCTGATGAAGAGGCTCATCATATCACCTTGGCTTTGAAAACATTAGTCATGGAAGAATTTAAACCCCCAAACTCACTAGAAAAACATACTTGAGGACCAATATGTCTAAAAGCCTATTTTGGGTTCAAGACTAACTTGGCTTGCTGGGCATGGTGCCTCACACCTGTAATCCCAGCAACTTGAGAGGCTGAAATAGGAAGATTGCAAGTTTGAGACCAGCCTCATCAACTTAGGTTGGCCCTAAGAAATATAGTGAGACCCTGTTTTTTTTTTGTTGTTGTTGTTGTTGTTTGTTTGTTTGTTTTAAAAGGCTGGGGATGTGTCTCTGTGGTGAAGCAACCTGGGTTCAATCCTCAGTACCAAAACAACAACAACAAAAAGACTAACTTGGCTTACATTACCTGAGTATGTGCCCCAGCATCTCACTTAAAATACACAGGTTTTCATGACAGCCATGTGAACTTGCCGAGTCTAAGTGTGCCTAGCATGCTAAAACGGTGTCTCTGGGAAGTCTGACATAGCAGAAAACCAGCAAGGAGCAATGGCTTAAATTTGTGCCTGGGTTTTCTTTCTGCCATCCCCTAGATTTTCATTGTTACAGTAAGAGACAGTTTGCATAGCTTACTAGTCATCCTTTTCACTTATTGTCTTAACTTGGAAATATTTCCCAACAATAAATGCATCTGGGTCCTTGTCTTGATGACAGAATGCCTCTTTTTAGGGCTGTTGTCACCGTCCTGTCTCTTATTACTCCAAATCCTCTTTTATCTCACTCACTCCACTTGCATTTTTGATAGCAGATGGCCTCATGGACAGCTTCAGGTGGTCAGGCATACCTTCCACTCAGATAAAGCCCACCTTCCACTCAAATACATGATGATAAATTCTACAAGATACTGAGATGGGAGGGGAGAGATTTGCTGTTGGAGGACTGAATTACCCCTGTTAATGTCTTTCCCTAACTTAGAGGGGTTTGTTCCTCATTGTGGTCCTGTAAACTTTCTCATGTCACAAAAACAAACTTAGAAACACACACACTAATTCGTTCTTACCATCCTGGGTAGCTAATCTTACTGAGGAAATGAAGTCACTTGGGGAAGGAGGGGAGAAGGACGGCATCATTCTATAACTTCTGAATATGTTTTTCCTCTTAGGCAGTTTGGGGAGGAAAAAAATTAAAGAAGTAAAACAAGTTTTTTTTTTTTTTCCTTTTAGTACTTGACTACTGAATGCTTTACAGCTTTGTAATTTGGAAAGAGTGGTTCAGTTTCTTTTGTGCCTTACTTTATCATGCTATATAATTACATCTGCTAAAGCCCAACATCTAATTCTGCTTTTCATGCATGCATACCGTACATCATTACAAATGACATTTCTTTTGCATGGTGCTGGTTGCTTAGCACTTTCATTTTGTCTTTTTTTTTTTTTCTTCCCTATCAGTACCAATCCCAGTAATCAGTTTTACAAGGCCTCTTCTCATTGTGATTTGCTTTACTTCCATAAAGAAAAGATCATTGCAAATGGCACATTATAAAGTCTCTATGCAGAGGTTTCAAAGTGACAGTTCGTCTTTTCCTTCGTTCTTTGTGTTACTATGTTTTATACATATCAAATTTGAATTGGTGGCTGATATTTTGAAACTGGGACATTTCAGGGGGAGCTGAGTGAAGGCATCTTTTTAAAAAGCATGGATGGAGCACGCACTTTATTTTTTTCGTGGTTTCCATCTTTTCTTCTGGGCACCCTGGCACTTGGCTTAATTAATTCACACTTTCTGCCAGAATTTTGAGGGCATTCGAGGTTGTGATCTCCACTGTTCGTGAGGCGAGAGTTGCTGTTCTCTGGTTTTGCTGCACGTTGAGAATCCCTCATACATGTAGATATTCTCAAAGGGTTAACCTCATCTGGCAGGGTTTACTCTATCTTGGCACCCTACGGTGTCAACCTCAGGTTGAAATTGTTATTCTTCTGTGCTATGATGAGGGAGTGAATTACCAGACACTTCTGGAAGACAATATATTTTCTTAGAATCACAACCCTAAGGATATTGTTCTCTTTGGCACAGCTATCTGAATCCTAGGGACTTAAAACATGATTTCAAAACCAAAAATATATAGGTGGGAGGATATTCATAGAAATATTGTTTAGAATAGCCAAGATTTTAGACAGCTAAGAAAGTTTTAACACATTAATTAAAAAGACTATGAGGAAACATGGAAAACATGTCAGGTATAAAAGGTAAATGGAAAATAGCCCCCATACTATTACAACAATTAAGTCTCTAGAGATATTTGAAAAGATAGAGTAGGTATGTTAAACTTCAGTAAGTTTTGTTCTTCCTAAACAAATTGCTCTTAATTTTATCAATTAGTTTACTTACTGAAACATCTCAGGTGAACACATTTCACTAAAGGGATAGCTGGTCTTCTGGTATAATTGACAGCATGGAAAGATGACATACATACCATTTAAGATTTTGAAGAGGAATTGAGACCTTGGCCAGTATTATTAACTTAAATCCCTTCTACCCAGTACCCATTCTCCTTCTACCAGACATACACTTAAGTCCTATGTGCAGGTGAAATCACACGATGATCATCAACCTCCATATTCTATCTCCTGAGCCTCTATCACCTGGTAGCCCTTTTGAACAGAGGATGCCATTACCTTTTTAAAAAATATTTTATGTTTTAGTTGTAGTTGGACACAATACCTTTATTTTATTTTATTTTTTTATGTGGTGCTGAGGATCAAACTCAGGATCTCACACATGTAGGCAAGTGCTCTACCGCTGAGCCACCACCCCAGCCTGCCATTATCTTTCATCCAGAAAACACATCAGGGTATTTAACACATGCCCCCCGCAAGAATCAGAAATGTCAGCCCTGTGAGTCTTACCCACTGCCTCCAAGTGGGTGGGTTGATCATTGTGAGCTCTCTCATCCCAGAATCTTAGCATCCCTGAGGATACTGATGGTTGGCATTTTTGAATTGTGGATGACAAAACCATTTTCTCCATTAAGATTCTGACAAAAGAAAAAGAATTGTCGGAAATAGTCTTGATTTGTAAATAAATGCAGTAGGTACCTACTTGTTCTTCTTCCTCTTCCTCCTCTTCATTTTTGCTGATCTGTGTTTACTAAATCTGAAATTGAAAGTGTTTTCAGATAAAGAATATTTGGCCTAGATAGAGAAATATTTAGAATTGAATTCACTGTAATGAAACAAGGACAATACTGTCATCCTTTGGTATCCATAGGGACAGTTACTAGGACTCCACAGACACCCAAATCTGTGGATGCTTAAGTCCCTTATATAAAATGGCACAGTGTCACCTATTCATATACTCCTGTGTACTTTTAATCATCTCTAGGTGACTGTTATGGTTTAAATATTAGGTGTGCCCCAAGAGCTCATTTGAGAGACAATGCACGAAAGTTTGGAGGTGAATGATTGGGTTATGGGAGCCTTAACCTAATCACTGCATTAATCCTCTGATAGGGATTAACTGGTGGTGACTGTTGACAGGTAGTGTATGGCTGATGAAGGTGGGTCACTGGGGATAGGTCCTTGGAGTATGTATTTTGAGCACTGAACTTAAATACTCTCTCTGTTCCTTGGTTGCCACATCTTGACCTGCTTTCCTCCACCTTGCTTTTCCACCATTATATGCTGCCTACTTTGGGCTCAGAGCTGGCCATCTATGGACTAAGACCTCTGAAACCATAAGCTCCCAAAGAAACTTTTTCTCCTTAAAGTTGTTCTTTCTTTCTTTTTTTTTTTTTTTGAGAGAGAGAGATAATTTTTTAATATTTATTTTTTAGTTTTTGGTGGACACAACATCTTTATTTTTATTTTTATGTGGTGCTGAGGATCGAACCCAGCGCCCCTTGCATGCCAGGTGAGCACGCTACCGCTTGAGCCACATCCCCAGCTCCTTAAAATTTTTTTGCAGGTCTTCCAGTCATAACAGCAAAAAAGCTGAATAAAACTTAACATAATTTAGGCAATGAAAATGCTATGTAAATAGTTGTTATACTGTATTGTTTAAGGAATAATGACAGAAAAAAAGTCTGCATATGTTCAGCACAGGTCCAATTGTTTTCCAAATATTTTCAGTCCATGATTGAATCTGTGAGTGTGTACTAGGTCTTAGATGTCTAAGAAAATTTATCCCCCAAACCATGTACTCATGAGGGAGATTTTTAATTGATTCTCTAGTAGAAACCTATATTTTGCTTTAAAATCTACCCTACAGCCACTGGGGAAACTGTCTATTACCAATTTGTGTATATTAGATGGTTGCTACATGGTAGTGTCTTGGCTTATCAGAAAGGTCCTACTGGGCTGGGGATGTGGCTCAAGCGGTAGCGCGCTCACCTGGCATGCGTGCGGCCCGGGTTCGATCCTCAGCACCACATACCAACAAAGATGTTGTGTCCGCCGAGAACTAAAAAATAAATATTAAAAATTCTCTCTCTCTCTCTCACTGTCTCTCCTCTCTCACTCTCTCTTAAAAAAAAAAAAAAAGAAAGGTCCTACTATCTAAATTGTCAAACTAAAGGAAGCTCAGAAACAGACCTTGTGAATCCATTTTTAGGCTCAGAAATTTTTAATTTAAATTTAATTTAATGTATTGCATTCCCTCCCATCAAAGGAGTGAACACAATTTTCAAAGTAGAAATCTTAACTGGTAATGAATGAATTATCTTTTCCAGTATAGTTTTACTTACCAAAAATGGAGCAAGTAACTTAAGAACCAGTTGCTGAAGAATTTTGAAGTCACTTAGTTGTATCCCCAAGTTCCTTAACTTAGTCTCAAAAAATGGTATGAATTTATTTTAATAAATCAATCTGTATTTCTAGGTGGCATTTTACATGTGCTTATTATTATGAATGGTTTTAATAATCTGAGACCAAAACTAATAGGGTAACGCTTATCATAGAAATATGGTAGCAAGGAGAAGTGGCCAAACTTTTAAAACTCGTATCTCCAAGCCAGGTGTGGTGGCGCATACCTGTAATTCTACCAGCTTGGAAGGCTGAGGCAGGAGGATCAAAAGTTCAAAGCCAACCTCAGAAACTTAGCAAGGCCCTAAGCAGCTTAATGACTTCCTGACTCAAAATAAAATATAAAAAGGGCTGTAGATGTGGGTCAGTGGGTAAGCATCCTTGGGTTCAACCCCAGTACCAAAGGAAAAAAAAATTATATCTCCTCATATAATCTTTTTCTTATTCTAATTAGTTATTCATGACATGCATTTGGCACATCATATGCAAATGGAGTATAACTTCTCATTTTCTGGTTGTACATGATGTAGAATCACACCAGTCATGTAGTTTTATATGCATCTAGGGTAATAATGTCTGATTCATTCTATTATCATTTCTACCCTCATACCCACTACCCTCTCTTAACTCCCTTTTGCCTAATCCAAAGACCTCTATTTTTCCCTAGGCACCCTCCTCTTATTTTGAATTAGCATTCACACATCCTAGAAAACATTTGGTCTTTGGTTTTTGGGGATTGGCTTATTCACATATAATCTTTGACAGAAGTCCAGTAGACAAGGAAAAAGACAACCAAAAATGAGAATAGGTTGTAAATTATCTTTGCCCATTTCCTTAGTGTGGTAAATTTCTGGACAAAGCAGAGAAAAATACTTTGCAGATTATTTCTAAGTATTTAAAGGTCTTAAGAGATGGGCTAAATGTACTGAGATAAAACAAAATGGAGTATGGTCCAAAAGAATGTTACTGTGGAAAAGGAACATTCGTTTTTAGAATGAATTATACCAGCTATGCAAATTGATTAAATTACTGGGATAATTTTGTTAGTGATTTCTCTACTGCTTGCCAGAAAGAGCTCATGGTTCATGAATTTTCCAACACAGAGCCTGATGGAGTCCAGGCTTCAAGATGGGTGACTATTATCATTACTATTGTGTTGCTGATTTGTCAAACAAGTGAAAAAATTAAAAGCTAAAATCTGTATCCCTTTCAGTAGTGATGTATCTGTCTGTTTCAATTTCCATGGAAATAGCCCTTGTTCATCATTTATAGGTTGATGCCTTAGTGAAAATTGGGGTATTTGGCAGCAGGGGTAGGTGTTTGAGCAGGGGAGCAAAGATTGGCACATTTACGGTGGGGTGTCTATTGCTTGAGTCTGTATGCACCAGTCTGGATTGGATTCATTTCTCTGTGCTATGCACAAAGTCTCTGCCCCCAAATCCTCCAGCATGCAAGGCCCATTACTCAGGGATGACCCTTGTCTAAGATAGAATACTTTTCTAGTAAGCACAAGGTCCTGGGTTGGACCCCCCACATCAACCCTCCTCTAAATTAATTATTAGTTATTGTTAACAATGATAATGAATTATGTTAATTTCAATTACTTCACCACTATGTACTAAGCACTGCATAGAAACTGGGTGATTTAATTCTTCAAACTCAGAGAGACATAGGTAATTCAGGCTGGTCACATTGGCAATGATTGACAGAGGTTGGATTCAGTTTCAAATCTGTTCCCTGGACTCAATTTTGTTTTTAAGCAGCTGGAGCTCTGAGAGATAGGATCCACATGGTCCACAAGGGTAGATCAGATCAAAAGATTTCAGTGTATTTTCACACTAAAGCATGAAAGTTCTCACATCACCTAGAAGCTCTAGTATAGAAGACCATGTATTCCTATGCTCAGGTTAGCTCTGCCATCTCAGCATCTGGAGAGAGCATTTTACTACTATAGCAAATTCCTAGTGTGGTATTGAACATGATGTGGGCTCTTCCCTTCCAAAGGAGTGCAGCCCAATAACAAATGTATGTTTTACTAAAGTGGTGATTAATTGGTAGGCTATTCTAATTTGAAGCCCTCAGAGAATAAAAGGGCAAGAAGGTATCAGGGGTAGAGATTGGGCATGTATTTGAAGCCCACATAAAGTTGTATTTAAGAAAAAAGATTTCATTGAGAAATGATTTGGAAATGAGTCAACTCCTATACCACTGATATTCTTTCCCATTGGCTCCTGTCCTACGATCATACTGGTTATAACTTCAGTGGAATAATCAACTGAGTATACTTTTGGAAGAAAAAGGTGTAAAAGTGTAAACAATTATTGTTTGTATTATTAATAACTGCCATTTCTGACTGAAGTGAGATGAAATTTTAGATCAGTTTTGATTTGAATTTCTCTAATTGCTAGAGATGTTGAACATTTTTTTCATATATTTGTTGATCGATTGTGTATGGCAAGGATGTGGGAAAAATGCACACTCATACATTGCTGGTGGGACTGCAAATTGGTGCAACTACTCTGGCAAGCAGTATGGAGATTCCTTAGAAAACTTGGAATGGAACCACCATTTGACCCAGCTATCCCAGTCCTTGATTTATACCAAAAGGACCTAAAAACAGCATATTACACTGATGTAGCCACATCAATGTTTATAGCATCTCAATTCGCAATAGCTAAATTGTGGAACCAACCTAGATGCCCTTCAATGGATTAATGGATAAAGAAACTGTGGTATATATACACAATGGAATATTCAGCATTTAAAAAGAATAAAATTATGGAATTTGCAGGTAAATGGATGGAGCTAGAGAATATCAAATGAAGTAAACTAATCCAAAAAAAACAGAGGCCATATGTTTTCTCTGATAAGTGGATGCTGACCCATAATGGGGGTGGAGTGCGGAGCATGGAAGGAATGGAGGAGTTTGGAATAGGGCAAAGGGGAGAAAGGAGGAATGCGGGTAGGAAAGATGGTAGAATGAGATATACATCATTACCCTAGGTACCCGTATGAAGACACAAATGTGGTCACTCTATAGTGGTGGTTCTTAGCTGGGGCAGGGGTGGGGTGATTGTCCTTGGTGAACCCAAAGTCTAGAGAGATTTTTGTTGTTACAGCTTAGAGTGGAGTTCTATAGGTATGTAATGGGTAGAGATTGTGTTCTCTATTACTTACATATAATGTACAGGATTCTTACCACCCAACAAAGAAGTATCTGGTCTGAGATGTCAGTAGTGCTAAAGTTATGCTACAGCATCAGCCCCTGTACCTTCAGTGGGAGCATAAATGAGTATTTCTCTTTGTTTCCCTGCTTCTGCTTACCTCCCCTGGCTCCTCTAACTCTGACTCTTGCACTTTGCCTAGAGTACCATTCTTTAATTAGAACTCAAAATGCAAGGTTTTAGATTTGAATTAAATCATCCTCTCAGGCTCTTTCTCTTTAATTTACTGAGTATTTAGAAGTGGGAGTAAAATTTTAATAACTACAAACCTCTTAGACAAGAAGTTCCTCTCTAGCATGTGTTGTCAATTTAGTTGGATGGTTAAACTGTTTTACTTTATATGTTCCTTTCAGATCCCTGTAAGAAAGATATATTTGGAAGATAATTTCTGCTTGAGAAATGGTTACCAAAGTGCCCTGTCATGTTCTTGAGGGAGAGAGTGCTGACTTAAGGGAAATGACAAGTTCATCTACTGTAGCTGAGGTTTAAGAAACTCACCTAAAGTCAGTTCCCAAGATGCAAAGAAAAGCAAAGCACTTAGGTACTAATGAGACTATCTGGAGCTGAGGTCTATGCTTTTCAGCTCTGGTTGCATGTAAGAACCATCTGGGAAAATTTTAAACATATAGATTCCTATGCCTAGCCCACACAATTTAAGCAGAATCTCTGGCATGAACTCTGATAGCAGAGTGTTACAAAGATTCCCCATGTAGTTTGTAGATATTGCTGAGATTGAGATCCACTATTTGCAGGTGAATAAATAGCTGACCAGTATATTAGTAGTTAAGCAGAGTTTTTGGCAGAGGTGAATAAGGCCATGTTACTGCATAGAAAAAATGCATTGTTTGCAATGTTGCTAGATGCCCTGGCCACGGCGGTGCAGAGAACCTACAAAATCTTGCCCAGCATCATTAACAATGGCATCTCATGTTTGTGTATTTATTGTCAATTTTCAGTGGCATTTTCCTATTATTTTAATTTTCCAATTCATCTGCAAGAATAATTAGAAAATGTAGTATGGGTTTTAAAATTTTTATATTATTATTATTATTATTACTTTCAGTTTTGTTTTTAGGTGAACAAATGGCCTCAGAAAGCTAACTTGATCTCCACAAGTTCAATTTGGTTTTCTCTTTCTTTCTTCCATTCATTTATTGAATTGTATAATAGTGAGTATCAGCTCTGTGATGAGAGTTATGAGTTAACTGGTTTGGAAATAGCAGCAGAAGAAAATACAGTATTCCAGGCAGCAGAGGTAGGGTGGGGGCAGAAACACGCATGATCAAGCAACTGGAAGAAATGGTTTCTGTGTAGGGCACTGTGGCAGGGATCTGATAACACAGATTTGAATTCATTGCAAAGAGTCGTCTACTCTTTTCTCAGTACCTTGTCTTCATTCTCTTCTGTCTATTCCAGTTGTTCAGTCTCTATTTTTAACACATAGTCATCTTTGTTAGATATTGTTTCCAAAGTGGAATCGGCAATTGCTATGCATGTGCTTCTGCTACAACTGTCCATCAAAGTGTTCTGTCTTTCCCCAGCTACCATGTCAGTGTAACCAAGGGCTAGCCAATCCAGGTACCTGTTTCCTCTGTTTATGGTGTTTGGTCTGAAATAGGCATGATCAATCATGGATCTGTGTGATTTCCCTTTGAGAATACCAAGAGACATTGTGTTCTTTGTGAACCATGGCCTGTAAGATGCCTTATTTTGTCTGTTGAAGAAAGAGCTGTCTGTGTTTGGGGCACTAAGACCATAGATAAGCAATGAAGAGAATGTGGAATGGGAAATACCGAGTTGTCCTCTGGATCCACCTGTGTCTTGAACTTACCAATTACATGAACCAATAAATTCTTCTTATTAGACCAATAGATTGTATTTCTCAGAACACTAAACCACATAGCCTACAGCATTGCTATATGTTTGAGTCAGCTTTGTGGCTGCTGTGACTAAAAGACCCAACCAGACCAATTATAGAGGAGGAAAAGTTTATTTGAGGGCTCATAATTTCAGAGGCCTTAGTCCATAGACAGCCAGCTCCATTCCTCAGAGCTCAAGGTGAGGCTGAATATTATGGAAGAAGAGTGGGATGAAAGGAAGCAGCTCACATGATGCTCAGAAAGATGAGAGAGAAAGAGAGATTCCACTCCACAGATACAAAATTCATACACCAAGGCCATGCTCCCAGGGACTCGCCATCTCCAGCCGTACTCTACACACCTTCCGTCACCATTCAGTTAATTCCATCAGGGGAGTGATTCACTGACTGGATCAAGGCTCTTATTATCCAATCATTTCTCCTCTAAACCTTCTTGCATTGTCTCACACAGGAGCTTTTGGGGAATATCTAATATCCAAGTCATAACACTGGGATAGTTGTTAGAAATTTGAATTCTTGACCCTTCCCCCAATCGGAAATTCCATGATGGGACCCAGAAATCTCTATTTTAACAATACCTTTTAGGTGATTGTAATGTATACTTGAGTTAGAAAAAACCCCTCAATTTTAGGGTTTTCTGATTTTTCTACATTTTTTAAGAGAGTTGAGGAACATTTATCACACAAAGAAATCTTCCTTATCTAAATAGCTTGCCTGTTCTAGACAACCTGAAAATGTCTCAGCCTATTTCTGTTACTAGCATAACAGTAAAGTACAATAATGATACCTAAATTTCACGGAATGCTTATCATATATCAGGAATCTTGCCACTTTCTTTATGTGTGTTCCCTTTTCTCTCTCTCTCTCTCTCTCTCTCTCTCTCTCTCTCTCTCTCTCTCTCTCTCTCTGTCTCTCTCTCTCAGTTTGGCACTGTGGAATTTTTATTTTTTATTTCAATTTCTCCTTGGAATAGGTTCTCAGTTCCCTGGTTTTCAGCCTTGGATTTGTGGCCCCTCTAAAAGTGTAGACCCCCTGCAGAGCCTCTTCTGGTATTTTCAAGGTGCTTTAGGGGCCCCTCATTCTCTCAGAAGATATAACATCACTCTAAAGAACTACCTGGAAGTTTTTGATGGTGAAAAGGAGGGCTTTTGCAAAACAGGTGAGGGATGAAAAAATCCTTTCAAGTAATTCCATTACTTTCCACTTATCATTTATGCATGTGAGACTGAGGTGGAATGATAGTGCAATTTACAAGCCATCTGCTTTTAACATGCTAACTTGAAGCTAATAAAAATAGTCTGGTGCCGTGGAAGGGGAATCATATGTTATTTATTTGTTGGTGGGTGTTTCAAGCACATCAGAGAGATTTTACGGTAGTAGTTCCAAATGCTGATTCATACCAACCAGCTGAGCACCTTAAGAATTACCTAGGGAGCTTGTTGAAACTAAGAGTTTTCTGGGTTTTGCCCCCTGAGATTCTGAGTCAGTAGATCTAGAAGCTCTGCTTATATAAAAAGGCTTTTCAGTAGGCTGGGATCCTCTCTAAATCAAAACCATTGATTTATAAACTGCTTGTAGTTATTCAGGGAAAGCATCACAAGGGCTACTAGCAATCCATAAGATGACTGCCAGTTTTGTCTGTTTTATGTTGTGAATTTTGGTGTAAGGCTTCTTTTAACAAAAGGAATGTGTAACATTTTTTTTCTTTCTCCAGATTGTTCATTCTTTCTCCTTTGTTTTGGTTAGTAGGGGCAATGGGACTGAAGTCCAGGCCTTCAGACTCCCATCACACGCCCTATCTGACTGACCCAGAGGCCAAGGATCAAGGACCCTTTAGGTAAAGAAATTTCTCTCTCTTCAGCCCAAGGCAGGTTTATAGAGAGGATAATGTAGTGTGCTCCTCTGTGACTTCTAGGTTGAGCCATTTGAAACCTAACCATTCCTGACCTTGGCTTGTTCACCCAGGGACATCTTCTGAAGGGTTGTAATGCAGCCTCTGTGTATTCAGTGATGTCCTTTGAGTCATAGCTGGAGGGGGAACAGGTGGGGCTGTGATAGGCCCAGGGCTTAGAAAAGAAAACCTTGCACTTTTCTGTCTTCCTGTCTTGGAGGCTTCCTCTTGGATCTGTTTGTGCATCTTTTGAAGAGAGAAACTGGGACTAGGTTTTAAGAATCTTGTTCTGCAATGAAAATAAGTAAAACCTATTTTAGAAAATTCTGGGGTGGGGCCTGTCGATGATAATGAGATGTCAGTACTGATTTTGGATAAGAACCAGAAGTATTTGTTGACAAATGAATAAACTGAAATATAGAAGGAAGAGGTTTATAAACTGGAGTTCATGGAAAAATAAGAGGATTTTGCTAAAATGTGCATAGAACCTGTGTAGCACTGCTGCCCTGCATGTGTGTGCGCGCACACACACACACACACACACACACAGACAGACATTTTCTCTTCCACAGAGAAGGTTTCTAAGTTTTCTGGTTATGGTCTCTCTTCTGAGTAGCTGAGATAACTTCTGTTAGTGTCTATGTGTGTCCCCCCTGTATTTCACAAAGAGCTGTTTTTGTGCACAATAGATAAATATAAAGCAATATGATTCTCCTTTGCTTAAAGAACATTACTTTTTCTTTTTCCTTTTTTGTAAAATGGAAATATACTTCTTAATAAAATATTAAGAAGTTTTATTACTGAGAGAATATTCAAATTCTTGCCCTAAGCACCAAGTCAGGGTGTTAGGAGCTGAGCCTCTGATTTAGATAACATGTTCCATTATATTATCCAAAAGGAGAGGATTATTCAGGATTCACTGGAGAAACCAATAGGTGTGTGTGTGTGTGTTTGTGTGTGTGTGTGTGTGTGTATTTACATGAATACAGAGAGGTCTTATAAGGAATTGGCTGCAGAATTTTGGAGGAAGGCAATTCCTAAGACATGCAGGGTGATTGTGCAATCTAGAGACCTAGGAGAGGTGATGGTATCAGTTCTAATCTAAAGGCTGGCAGGCTCCAGAAGCTGAAAGGACCCTAGTTTCCTTTTGAGTTCAAAGAGAGGAAAAAGCCAGTGTCCCATTTCAAGGTAGCCCGGCAGGGTGAATTTCTTCTTCCTCATGATAGAATGAGACTTTCCTTCATTGTTCTGCTTTGCTCACTCTGTCAATTTAAATGTTCACGTTATCCCCAAATGCCCTCACTGAGGAGGCACCCAGGATAACATTGGAGCAGATATTTGGGGAAGCCATGGCCCAGTTACATTGATACATAAAATTAACCATCACAACCAGGCCATAAAGGAGGATGCTCTAGGAGGGAATTCCACGTGGATTTCTTGCTGTTTCTCTAAGTCCTCCTTCTCACCTCTTTTTATCCCAGCCTTCTGATGGAGTTCAGTGTCTCTGGATCCTTTTGTCAAACTTGTCACCACTCTCCCCACAGAATTAGAACATCCCAAGTTCTTTCAGTGGTTTGAAAATACCATTCCTTCAGTTTTCCACTGGAGGAAGGATGAAGATGAGTTCTCCATTTGATTGTTCTATATCCTAAACCTCTCATACAATTTGAAGGAAAATAGAGTTTACAACCACAAAGAATTGATTTTTTTCCAAATATGAGTCCAAATATAGACCTGTAATACATGCTTAAGTGTAAAGAGGATGTATACTCCATCAAGTTCAGGGGAAGAATGCATATTCTTAAAAGTAGTATCCCTGCTCTTGCTTGTCCATATCCCCCTTCTTCTGCAAGGGCTACTCTGGAAGAACAGAAGCAGCTTTCAAGGATTTTATTTTTCTGATCTCAAATGGGTATAGAAACAGCTTGGACCTTATCTCTCCACCTATATTCATTCTTGTTTTTCAAGTAGAGGGTATAACCAAAAGCTTGGTTGTTGTCACAATGCCAGTTATGCCAATTTAATAATGAGGGCATGGTTTTTGAGAAAAAGGAAAAAGAAGGTTTATTGCTTTGTTAGCAAAGGAGAAACACAGTGGACTCCTGTTTCAAAGTCTGTGACTCTCCCCATCAGTAGGGACAGGAGGGTTTTAAAGGAACTCTTCAATGGTTACATTCCAGATGTGCTCTGGTAGGGGGTCCCAGGGCACCCTGATGGCATGTTAGGATTCCCTTGTTAATTTGGGAGATATTCACTTCCCAGATTCTCAGCAGGCAACTTCTTCCTTTAGTGGGTATGTTCAAGAGCAATGAACTTGGGAAAGAAAAAAAAAAAAATAACACCATCTTCCTAGTCCTGATAGGGAGGCAATAAGGGGTATTTTCAGAAAGTGAAGGGACCACTATTACAAGGGTACACATCAGGTATTTGAACACTAACATGGTCAGTGACCTCAAGATGCTTACAAACCAGTGATGATGGGTCCCAAAAATGAAACATAGTAATTCCCTGAATGAGAAATATACTGATTTTGGCTTTATTGATATACATGTTTTATCTAGATGATGGTGTTTTACTAAATATGCTGATTTTGGCTTTATTGATATACATGTTTTACCTAGATGATGGTGTTTTACTAAACAAGGGAATAAAAATAATTTTGCAAAGAGATTAGGAGCACAGAAAACACAGAAATAAAAATACCAATCCTAAGGGTCTCTGATTCTGGTCTATCTCAGTTGACTGCGGGCTCAAATATTAACCAGTTTTTGTGTCATCTTTATAGGGAGGGGGAAGATTTTTGAAGGGCATCTAGCTATGCAGAACATGATCAGACCTTGATTTGTAGATTCAAAGATTAGGGCAATTGTAGGTAGTGTTCTAAATTAGACTGAGTTCTTCAATCTGCAGTTAGAATAATAAAGTCACCATGGAATACATACTGCATTTGCTGTCCTTTAACCTTTAGCATCCATTAAGTTGGGTCCTAAATAGTTTAACACCACTTTTAAAATAACTTCATGGAACTAAAAAAAATCACATTTGTTTATAATTCATTCCAGAGCAAAGAGATGTGATGGTTCTTTTATAGAACAGTAACTTAGTTTCACTTAGACCTGTAATACATGCTTAAGTGTATTACAGGTCTAAGTCAATTATAATTCTAATTGCCTCTTAGCCCCAACTCCCATTAGGGAGCCCAGGATATTGTTGGGTCACCTAGGTCTGATCAAATTCTCTGTTGGCCAAGGAGATTCTTTCTAAACAACTTTGTTTTTGCACTTGTGTCTTATATCATTGGACTTGAATGTGGTATGAATATCAACCCTCAAATAAGAAAGTATATTCTGACACAGCTATATAATCAAAAGTAATTTTCCTTTTTCAACTATTCCACAAAGAAAAATAGCATTTTAAGTTTTTCAGATACTTTCACTGTCTTCCATTAGTATTCTTTTCTGAGAGGTGTCCTGTAAAGCTGGGGCAAAGCTGAAATAATGATATCCTTTATCAGTTTGTTTTTCATTTTGGTATTTCTCCCCTAACTCACTCCTTGTCTCTTTTCAGTATTCCCACCATCCTTTCACATATTGCCTGCTGGGCCAATCTTTTCACAAATCAAACATTTGGATTTTCTTATTATGTTCCAAGTATCTTAAAGATGCTGCTATCTTTCCAGGGCCCCTCGCAGCTAGGCAACCCATCCAAGAGTTACAACCCCACTCAGGAGAAAGAGAATGTGTGGCTCCAGGGTCTTGGAAAGGAACCAGAGCCCTAGCATTGCCCTCTGATGATTCTGGCTTTGGGGATGAGTGAGCCCAAGGTGAACATAAAGATGTGTCACAACAGAGGCATCTGGAGTTTGGCTTCCAGGATGGTGGTGCACATCTGTCTTCTAATGAAAAGCAATTGGAAATAGAAACAACAGTTTATAAATTAAATCTCTAGGAAAGCAAGTTTCTTACCGCAACCCCAAATCAGAGGAGAATGTGTTCTAAGTTCAGGGTAGAGGTGTACTTCAGGATGCTTTGTACAGTTGACAGAGAAAAGGTGGTAAGTCAGGGCAGCAGCAATAGCTGGAGGGTTCATTTGGTTCAGAATATGGGTGTGTGAGCTACCAGGAGGTTGGGGAGGGAGGCACAGGGCATGTTTGGTGGATGGGGAATTCAGAGGGCCTTGAGGGCAGATTCCATAGGGCAAGCGAGATCAGCCTTAGGGCCTGAGCCATATTTTCATACACAGCTGCCATAATTGATATGGGAAGTCACATCTGTCGGTATAGATGTGATCTGCCTGCCTGACCTGGGTGATAGTTGTTGGCCTTTTCTGTGTCTCACTTTCAGCAAACATCAACTTTTATTGTGCGTGTAATATTTTTCAGGCAGGTCAGTAAGCCTTTAGCTTGTGTTACCTCTCTGAATCTTCTCAGCATCTGGCAAGCTAGCCCCTTTATTTCCACATCACAGGAGGAAACTGGGTAGAACCGGTGTTATGTGACTTGTGCATTTAGCTACAGGGCATGGGAAATGATATAGGATTCCAGTAGGATGAGCTACTCAACTTGTGAGGCCTTTGTTAAGAAATCATTAAGAATTTCAGGATGGAGGCAGAAGAGTATTAAAGCAAGCCTGGGATCTTCTAAGGGCCAGCCCTGTGCAGTTTTACAGGTTGCACACTCTTGAACTTGGCCCGGGTTCCCAGTTGGGACAACTCTCAACTGAGTTTCTCCTCAGTTTTATCCTTATCCTGAAAAATTCTCTTTATTATACGTACTCTGTTCTTCTTTTCTGTCTTTTGATTTCTCTCTCCTCCTTATATCTGGGACATTCCTTCTTCTACTTTGTTGTGAATGTTTGTATGTGAAAGGCAAGTGACTCACCAGAGATTTAATCAAGATATTTATTGGGGGGCTGCGCAAAGGGGAAGAAAAGGAGAGGCAGAGAGAGGAGAGGAGGAGGGCAGAGAGGGTGAACTTGCAAGCTTTGGCTTAGGAAGGGTTGCTTAGGCGACATGGCG
The DNA here is from genome assembly GCF_052094955.1 of Ictidomys tridecemlineatus. NCBI lineage: Eukaryota > Metazoa > Chordata > Mammalia > Rodentia > Sciuridae > Ictidomys > Ictidomys tridecemlineatus. Next base: position 44,646,075 of record NC_135492.1, on the reverse strand, counting down.
GATGCTGATTGGCAGGGTGACTCAGGAATGGCGAGAATTAATCAAGAAAACTTTTGAATTTGGCGCCCTTCAGCTTGGCTCCCTTCAGAGAGGAGTAGGAAGGGTAAGGGATTCCGTGATGTTCTCGCCAGAGGGAAGCTTGAAGCTTAACTTCAGTGGGGAGTCCCCCACACACCCAACAGTATGGCCCCATATCTGATTCTTCAGTGTCCATTTGTAACAAGGGAGTGACAGAGAGTGCTTGCCTTGAAGTGAAATATGTTATTTCATCAGCCTGTGCATCAATCCACAGGAGTCAGGTGGTGTCCAAGCAGATCCTAACTCAGATATGGACCTTTGTGAAATGCTTCTTATTTTATTCTAGCTGTTCTTTCTTCCCTCATGAAGGGAACCCACCTAATAACAATTTAGAAGACAAGATTTGTGATGCTGGACCTCAAGGGAAGCTTCTGTCCTTCAATTTGCCATGACTGGAATCCTTTAACCCAAGCCATACTGACACTGGAGTACCTTGGACCAAGAAACCAGCACTGGAAGTTACTAATCCTTCCATACTAAGAAGAAACATACAGTTTCTGTCCCATTCTAACTACACTCACACAGGCAGAGGTCTGCAACTGTCCCCGTGTGCAGAAGCCTTCAGCACTAGCAGGTCTAAAACAGGTGCTAGAATGCAATAGGAAGTCTGATCATTGGGACTTTTCTAATGTCAGGAGTATTAGAAACAGAGACACGGTAGATCAAGAAGTGAGCTGGTCTTCTCAATATGCTCCAGTTTAATTGGTGAATCCTCCACTCACATTCTTGATTCTTTTTCTTATTCCTTCTTTGACTTGACCCTCCTGTTGTTATCTATAGTGATCCCCTTGTCTCTCTGCACGTCTCTGTGGGAAGCTCATTGATCTTAAAGTATGTCTTTCTTTCCATTTTCCTCCACCATCTTCCTCTTCCTCCTTCCTCTGTGTTATTCCTTCTTCCTCTACCAGTTTGCTATCATGAGCATCCATTTGCCACCCTCTTCTTCCCTAGGAGAAAACATTCATCTCTAGATTGGTGGTTACACTTGGGGTATTTTTGTGTTGGTAGTCTTGAAAATTTTCCAGGGCAGAGATGGTGAGATTAAATGAGCTACACCAAAATGCACTTGCCCTTTGCTTGTCTGGAGGAGAGGAAGTAAATGAATCAACTCAAGTATTTGCAACATCACTACTGCAGGAACAGCAACCAGCAGCCTTCAGCCCTTGAAGTGTTGGCTCTCATCTGGGCTTGACTACGTGTTGATGGTTTCATACTGAAATGCTACAAGGCTCTCCTACTATATTTGAGAATTGTAAAGTGATAATGATTTCATCTTCTTATTCCCATTTCAGGGGTACTGTAGGTGGTACCTACTATGGCCCAGGCAAGAGTCTTACTGGAAATTATCTGCTATTTTTAAAACCTGTGGCTTGGAGCGCTCATACATTACTAATGGAATGAAGCGAGATGCTTTCCTGTCATTTTCTGATGCTTAGTGATTTTCCTATCAGTTACAGGGTCTAAAAAAGGTCTACAGGAAGATATCCATGAACTGTGATTCCAGGAAGCTCTTAGCATTGTTTACTTTGCTTTCATTTTCTCTAATTTAAAGACATTTTCTGAGCCTCCATGGATCAAGAATCTCTCACTGAGGTTAGGTTTGCTCTAAGGGAAGGTAAGAATTGTGACCCTCAGTATTCATAAGGAAAGTAGGTCAGAGAGCTGGGGGAAGGCTAGGAGGAGAAGAAGTGTTAATGATGATATAAATGAATTTGGAGATAAGGAGGATTTCAGAAGAAACAGGAATCTATCAATTATCTCCTCCTTTGAAAAGCATAGTAGTGTGATTTTATGTCTTTCAAACTGTTTCTGAGCAATATTCTTCTAAATTTTTAAAAAAATGGGGAGGGAGGGAAGGAAGGAGAGAGGGAGGGAGGGAGGGAAGGAGAGAGAGAGAGAGAGAGAGAGAGAGAGAGAGAGAGAGAGAGAGAGAGCAAAAGAAGCTAACTAGCTTTTGCATTAAGTATAGCTTAGCAATGAGATAACCCAGGGTGGGAGGAAGAGGGAGGAGGAAAAGAATTTCAAAAGTAAAATTCTTAGTTTTATTTTAGAATTGAGCCACAGGTTAATGTTTTTCAATTGGTTGCCAATTTCTGAAGATTTTGAAAGTGGAAGGAGTCTATTTTAACTGGCTTGATGGCCATGATCAAGTATTCTAGGCATCCCTATGCATGAGATTTCAATTTGACACAAGGCTCCTTCCTATTGCAATTGCTGGAAGACATTGGTTTGTGATAAGTGAGTAAGGTCTATTTTTTAAAAAAAATCTTTGAGCTTTTTTTCTGCACACAGCACTGGGCATCATGAAGCATGAGAATAAAAAGGAACAAGATGACAGCATCATGATAGGTACACAGTCAGTACATGTGAGGTCATTCAGGGCAGGACATGGCCGGGTGCAAGTGTGGCACCACCAGAAGCATTCAGGGAGATCAGAGGAGGGAGGTGCTGTGTCAGATAGAGTAAAAGTTAGGAAGGTTTCAAATAAATTCCAAGTGACAGAAAGAGAATCTTAAGCAAGGAAACTACCCTGGGATCTTCCTGAAGGTTGATAAAACCTCCTGTGTGTGTAGGGTACTTTGATGATTTTTGCTAGATGACTCAATGTGAATTAGAGAATAGGCAAAAATGAGATTGTATAGTATATTAAACATTTATTACATGCCTAATGGGCACCACTTTAGAACCAGAGTTTAAAAAAATAACTAGAATTTGTAACTCTTGAATCTCAGTGACCACTGAAACAATTAAAAAAAAATCAGTGTTATAGTACAATATTGGAGGTTTTGAGATTTGCAAGTAGCAGGAAAAAACAGCAGCAGCAACAAAAAGAAACCACATATGATCTAGATGGTAGTTCTTAGAAATAAATACAGTCTTTTTTCCATTATAGTGTTCAGATCAGAAAACTGGATTCAGGCACTTTTGTTGTAGACATTATGGGGAAAATCCTCAGCAGCAAAATGTGAATTGTCTTCTCTGAAAATCAAGTTCTAATATGCTCTGAATCAGAAGCATGAGTCTTTTCACCTGAACCATTCAGTGTGAGCCCTGCAGCTTACAATGTAGAGTTTGAGAAACTTAGGAGCCAAAAGAAAGACTTGGAAACAAATAATTTTTTTCTGACTTTTTAGGAAGCATGAATAATAGCACACAACACCATTTACAGCAGCATAAGCTCTGCAGACTTCAGCTTCTGTAGTTTAAAAGCCAAATGGATTGTTTGAGGGAATCTGGTTTTTGCTGATAATTGGAAGAAGTATAAGAAGGTCATAAACAAACAATGGGCTGAAAAGTAAACAACATTTAGAGAACAATTTTATTTGGTATCTCTATTTCCTATAATTAAGTCTCAGTTCAGCAATTTGTTTGGAACTCATTTTTCAATTTTTTTTTGCAAGTCATACGATGCTAGGTCTCTGGTTAACTCTGTTGATCTATTTGCAGGTAGGGTTCTAGAAGTACAGAAAGATTCAGATAAAGTTCTGACTATCACATATTAACTATGAAGATGGAGGAAGATAGACTGCTTTATTTTCAGACATGAAGAAAATTCAATAAGCATTCATTCATTTGCTCATTAAACTATTTATTAATTATTTGAGAATTTTCCTTTGGCCAGGCATTGCATGCATCTCTCATTAAAATGTTAGGATAAGCCAAGTTTTTGTAGTTGAAACCAGTTTTTGCAATACTTAATTGTCGTAATAATGACAATTACTGTGTGCTGGGCCTTTTCTAAATACCAATTCAGTTAGTAGTTGGACATATTTTCAAAATTAGGAGTATTGTTATGGTTTGGATTGTGAGGTATCCCCCAAAAGCTCATGTGTGAGACAATGCAAGAAGGTTCAAAGGAGAAATGATTGGGTTGTAAGAGTATTAACCCAATTGGTGATTTAAGCCCATGATAGGGATTCACTGAGTGGTAACTGAAGTGGTAAGGTGTGGCTGGAGGAGGTGGGAATTGGTGCATGACTTTGGGTATATATTTGTATCTGGTGCATGGAGTCTCTCTCTGCCTCCTGGTCACTATCATGTGAGCTACTTTCCTCTGCCAACCATCTCCCACCATGATGTTCAGCCTCACTTTGAGCCCCAAGGAATGGAGCCGGCCTTCTATGGACTAAGATCTCTGAAACCATGAGCCCTCAAATAAACTTTCCTCCTCTACAGTTATTCTGGTTAGATCCTTTTTCTGTCTAACAAGTATTATCCTCCTTTCATGATTGAGGTTCTAAGGTTGGAGGTCAAAAGGAAGAAGAAACTGGCCAAAGCAACAGAGCCAGAAGTATTTCAATAAATACAGTGCATATCTGAACGGTCAATCAACAAGAATGCATTGAGCATGTCTGCCTATCTGTGAATCTTTCAAGTATGAAGACCTTTTATTTATTCTCTTTTCATGCAGCACCTAGTCTGGAAAACCATAATAGATATTTAATAAATGTCACTGAACAAATACTGCCAGGAATATTCAAAGTATACAAGAGGCCAACTTCAAGCTGCTTACTGACTGATTTACCACTGTGACTCTGCCTTGTATTTGTTAAGAAAAATTTTCCCCAAACTTGAACAAAAAGGCAAAATATATAATACATTCATTCAGTGTCACACTGGGGCATTATTTAACAGACCTACCTAAGAATTATACAATATTTCAAGAAAATTTACTTGTCTTTGTCATTGCCACTTAAAGATTAATTAGACTAGCACTATGAAGTTACATGTTTCTTTATAGGTTTCTGTTTGGTGGAACAATACCAAAGTTTATGGTATCCTATAGGGGACCTTTTTTCCTGCCAATCTGATTCTAACATTGATACTTTAATTCATTTTAAATATATTATCCTTCAAGTCATCTTGTGACAAGGTTTATCATCTTACTGCTTCTATCACTGATGAATTAATAAATCTCTGTCATTCATCCTATAGTTTTATAGGTGATGTTCTACACATTTAAAGTTTATACTTGGACACCTTACTCATTGCAATTTAATGCAAAATAAAGAGTGTATCATCTAGATTTTGTAGGCATTACTTAAATACATTTCTATGGATTATCTAATTAAATTTATTCAGTAACTTTATAAAGAAAGCACTGTTATTATCCCTACTTAGAAATGGAAGGAACAGAGGAAGAGACAGATTCCATGACTTTCTTAAGGTCACTCAGATGATATTAGAGAAGTCTGGAGGGATTTGGAGTCAAATCCCTGCCTCCAGAGACTATTGTACAAACCACAACCCCAATTCCCTCCAAATATATGATACCTAACCTCAAAATGCATATTTATGTTAATATCAGTTAATGCATTCACATATGGTTAGTGATCTAACTAATGGTAACTACGATTCTTGAATGTTTTCCATGTGTCAGATATTGTGACAAGGAGTTTTCCATATGATATTTAATCTTTATACTGCCTTGTGGTTTTAACTCTCGTTCCATTCAACAGATGAAAAAGTAGGGCTTAGAAGTGAAGTGAAGCATCTCATCTAAGGCCATAGCTCTGGGCTCAAAGGTAGAATCTGGTAAGACACCCAAGACTATCTTCTTAAACACATTACTATGACTTACATTTGATTCTGAGAAGACCATAGATGGCTAAAATATATTTTTTAAATACCTCATATTGTTGGAGCTGAGTCCAATAAGATGATTCATGGACCCAAAGAATCTACATGTTGGCAAAGCATAAACTAATTCTGACTAAGTGGTTCACGTTCTTGCATGAGGTTATTCCAGATTATGGGTAAATGAAAACACTGACAGTGGTTTTTAAACTAGAATTTTAGCCATTCATAGATATGAGAAACTGTAAGCAACTATTTGGAGGAAGTTAGCAAAGAATGAAAAGTATTTGGCAAATAGGAATGATTTTCTACAAGTTTAAGTGAGAAAATTGAAGAGAAACAATTCTGTTCTGAAAGATATAGATACTTGGAAAGTCATGAAGATTTCTCTGAGAGTCTGTCTCTGGCTCTGTGTCTTATCTCATGGGCACGTGCACACATATACTCTCTCACTTATCCCATAATTTCTGTGGGCTTATAACTCTCATAGTCTTCCACGTGCAATTCCCTGGCATTCCTAAATACCTCTTTGCATCTCCCACTTACCTGAATCCTACTCACTCTTCCAGACTTGACTCCAAAGCATTATCTTCTATGCAAACTTCCTTGGAACTCAAGCCCTCCATCATCCCCCTATACCTTTGAAGTTTCATAACAGATTCCCAAATTGTTTAAAAACCCTGCTGGGTGCTTATTAGAATGCAGATGAATGAGCTCCTTCCCCTAGAGATTGTGAATCAATGGGGCCAAGAAGTGATTTCAAATAAAAAAATCTCAGTAATTCTAATTTAGGTCATCTGAAGACTGGATTTGGAAAAGTCCTATCCTGAGTTTTTAGGATTCAAAGGGAGAGCATCTCAGGTCTTCTCAATTTGCCTGCCCAGCTCCCAGAACTTTCATGAAGCAGGAGACTGAGAAAATTGGAGAAGACGATACTTGAGAGGCAAAAGAAAAATGGATGTCTCCTGCGTGAACCCCAAAGAAAACTAGAGAAAGATTTTTTTTAAAACAAGGAAATCAGTGTAATGTTTATAATGACTAATAGAGAAAATGAAGGGAGGGAAAAAGAGAAAAGGAGAGAGAAAGAAATAAGCTGGGTTGGGGGAAGTGTTTTGGTCCTAGGGACAGTGATGGGACAGGAGACCCCTGGGGAGGCAAGAAAGAGAAATTTGTGGAAGTATTGATGTGGTTTTGGGGTGGACTTCTTGAATGCCCTTGGAAAGACTCAAAGAATGTTTGCTACAAACTAAATGTTCATTTTTTCACAAATGCATATGTTGAAACCTAATCTCCAATGGTATTTGGAAGTGGAAACTCTGTCAGGCAATCAGGTGGTGCCTATAAAGCTGAAAGGTTAATAAAATAGGTACTTGTCACTCCGTTTCTCTATATGCTTAACAAAACACTGTTGAAATCTTAAGAACTGTTTGCTAATCTTGTTCCCAGAATGTGCTGTCCCCAACTGTGGACTGTCTGCTAATCTTGTTCCCAGAATGAGCTGTCCCCAACTGCCAAACTACAAAATGTAACTTCTCTCCCTGCCCTCTCCAGGGAAAGTATATAAGCTCTGCTCAAGCTGTTCTCAGGGCTCTATCTCTCTTTGCTATAGAGAGCTCGGGCCCCAGCATGCTGGTCTCCAAATAAACCCACCCTTCTGCTGTTGCATAAGACAGTCTCTTGTGGTCTCTTACTCTGACGTTTCGCCAGACCCTAACATTGCAAGTGGGGGTGCCTTATAGAAACCCTCATAAAAGAGACCCCAGAGAACTTTCTCACCTTGAAGGCATCATTATGACATCACAAAAATGAGCCCTCACTAGATATGAAATCTACTGGGCACTGAACTTTCTGGCCCCGAGAAATGTGAGAAATTAATGCTTGTTGTTTCTAAGCCACCCCATCTGGTATTTTTTTGATAGCATCCCAAATGGACTAAGATAGAATTCCTCTTTATTGTTGCTCCTAGACTTCGAAGAGTTTCTCAAGTGCTGTTGTGTGCAGAGTGAGCCCCACAAGGGCTCCAGAATTTATTGAAGTTTTAGAAGAGACCAGACTGTTCTACCTGGTTGTGGAGATAAAACATGAGTGCCCCTGTCCTCAAAGGTGCAGAAACTGCCCTTGCATCCCACTTGGTGTGCAGCTAAGTAGCTGCCGATGGGGAAGGAGGAGCTCTCCAACAGCTGGTCAGTCTTTCTGCTCTCTGCCTTTCTTAGCAAGTGGTATTATAATTGCTCAGATTGTAGGAACCATATCTTATTCATCCTTATATCCCATGGGCCCAGGGGTTGTCTTGACCTCTGTGTTCTCAGAAAATGATTGCCAAATCAGTGTCTCAATTAATGTCAAACTTTCTGTAAATCTTTTAGCCCTTATTTTACTCACCTCGCTAAAATGATTCTGTGCTGGGTGAGGAGGAGCACACCTATAATCCTAGCAACTCAGGAGGCTGAGGCAGGAGGATCCCAAGTTTGAGGGCATCCTCAGCAACTTAGCTTTGTCTCAAAAAAAATAAATAAAAAGGGCTAGGAATGTGGCTCAGTGGTAAAGCACCTCAGGTTCCAATCCCCAGTATATAAAAAAAAAAGTTTTTGCTTTCTGACTGAAAGTTTTCTAGTGTTCTAAAGAACTAAATGGAGGGCTAGGCTTGTAGCACAGTGGTAGAGTGCTTGCCTAGTATTTATAAGGCACTAGGTTCAATTCTCAGCACTGAATATAAATAAATAAAGGTCTATCGATAACTAAAAAAAATATATTCAAAATTAGTATAAAGAACTAAATAGAGACCCGCTTACAGTATTTGCTAAAATAGCCATGCATTCTACATGGGGAAAGATCCCAAAGTTAAGTGGAAAAGAGACTCAAAAAATTGTTGCCTTGAACTTTCTCCCTTTCACTATCATTTAACAAAGAAAATGAACATCACAGAAGCTGAATAAGATAAATTGGTTGACACTTTCATCATGGCAATTAAGAGAGATAATTCTTTAAGAAACAGGAGAGAGGAAAATGAAAAGATGAAATCCTTCCCCAAGACCAATTCTTATCCAGGGCACATAGTATTTGCAGCCTCTGGATCGCCTTAATTCATCTCTGTCTGTTACTCTGATTCAGATGATAGAGTGGCTCTGTTAAATTGAAATTGAGTTAACTTGACAACCAAAGAGTGGCATTGTTACAGGCTGAAAATCATTAATTTTGATGTGATAAATTCCTTTCTAATGGGGGCATTTTTATCGTCTCTGATGTTTTTGTTTTGGTGGCTTTTCCAATAATGTCAATATTTCAAGTAAGCCAGAGCAGCAACAGAACAGTCTTACCTTCCTCTCCCATTATTATAAGCTTTTAAAGACTCCTGACAGTCCTTGTTTGCCAATATAAAATGAAGAAATTAACAGAATCAAAAATGCAATAAAGTTAAGTTGATGATGTAATGATTAATTCTCAGGTTTTATATCAGCATATAAACATGGATGCAGCTGTGAAATATAGTGTAACCAGAACTCAGCTGGACATTTAAACAGACTGGGTATAAAACACAGTTATCTGATTATGTCTTCATCAGCAAATACCTAGCTTTAGGAGTCTGCTGTGTAATTGGTGTCTTTGTACCCAGAAATTCAATGGTGCATTCCTGTTTAGGCACAGTGGTTTCCAGCCTTGGAGGAATTAGTGCTGTCTCTTAGGGAACTTTAGAAATATTGCTGCTCTTTGGAGATTTGCATTTAATTGGTTTGTAGTACAAATGGGCAATGATTTTTTATAGAGATTGCTGGATGGTTTTATTGTAAGACCCAATATGCTTTTGGATTATCTTTAGATGTATCTGAACATCAATTCAGAAGGTGTATTAATTGAGAGACCCTCACATGACTTGATGGTGACAAGGTTTCTTCTCTCATGGCAACTTGACAGACAGTAGGTGCTTGAAGTTCAATATTGAAAGGGTTATTAAAGCCATAGTTGGTCTCAGTGGGAAACAGCGCTGTGATCTATTGGAGATGGAGTAGAAAGTGTGTGTGGTCCTGTCAGTGCCACGTATTTCCCAACCCAGGATTTTTGCAAATATCTCCATGTTTAAATTATGTTAAATTCGGGTTGAATTTATATTTAGCAACTGATCCTAATTCACCAAGAATCATCATCATACTCTTGGTTTTTGGAGGCAGAAATGTCTTTGTCCTGATTTTTTTTTTGCTTCCTTTTTTGCCCAATTTCCATAGTGTCAGCCTTAACTAAATGTCAATAGAGAATATTGAATAAAAGATCTAATAACTCTCCATTTGGTCTTTGAGCTTTTTGGATTCAGGAATTATGTTGTAACCTTTGTATTCCTAGAACCTAAAAGGGGATCTTGCCTGTGAGTGCTAGTATATAATTGGCTTTCCATCTGCACAGATTCTGAATTTGTGGATACCTCTAACCATGGACTGAATATAAATATATATATATATATATATATTTAAAGTTTGCATCTATACTGAACACACAAACGTTTTTCTTGTTGTTGCTCCCTAGCAATACAGAATAACAACTGTTTATATAGCATTCATGTTGAGTTATGTAGTCTAAGTAATCTAGGGATGAGTTAAAGTATTTAGGAGGAGTGTGTAAGATATTCACAAATACATTTCATATAAGAGACTTGAGCATGCACAGATTTTGGTCTTTGCAAGGTAGTTCTAAAACCAATCCTTCAGCAGCTATTGACCAACCATAGTCAATGCATTCAAATATCTTCGCTTCAGCACAGTTTTAAACTATAGCTGTCAAGCTAAATAAATAACAGAGCATGGCAATGGGATGGCCCATATCATAGTCAACTGTGAGTTGACTAAAAATTCACACTGTCCCTGGGCAATTTACCAGAGAAAATGTCCACTGGTCATTCCCAGATACTAGATGTTTCTATCAACTAGGCTTCCATGTGTGGTGACCCACATGCAACCCATGGACGGCTCATAACAGTCTAACCAGAGGCTCCCATGCTGAGTGAACCCTGAACTAGTGTGGAGATGTACTGGGGGGAGGGGGGACAGACAGACAGACAGACATATCAAGGAATCAGATGTCAGACGTGTGAATGAAGGGACTTCGGTGGTGGATCTTCCAGCCCTACTACCCTAGTCGAAGCCACGTGGTCTATTTTAAACTGCCCAGCTGAGCCCTTCCTGAATTCCTGGCCCACAAGATTCTGCACATAGGAAAAAAATAATGTAGGTTACCCAGTGTTAGTACTTTGCTATGTGATTATAGCTAAGAGGGTTGGACTAAGCAATTCTTCTTCTTTTTTCTTTTCTTTTCTTTTTTTGGTAGCTGTAGATGGACAGTATGCCTTTATTTTACTTGTTTACTTTTATGTGATGCTGAGAATCAAACCCAGTGCCTCACATGAGCTAGGCAAGTGCTCAACCACTGAGCTACAGCCCCAACCCTAAGCAATTCTTGTTAGCTTGTATGTTACTTCTTCCTGATGACCTCTACTTGGGGATGATTGTTAAATCTCTGATCCTGGAACACATCGCCACAGTATTTCTGGGTCCTAGGGGTTGCCATGACTCCTATCTCCAACTTTACATTAGATGTGTGACCTTTGATATCATTTCCCATTTCTGATTCTTAATTTTCTTGTTTTTAAAAATAGTTTATAAGAAATAAAATAGTCTTGTAAAATTATAGATAACACAACAGTTTGGAGTGTTAAATAAGCAGAAAGTACAATGCCTTGCTTACTTGAAGAGCTCAGTAAGTGGGAGTTGTTGAAAACTGCACAAGCACAGCACTTTTCTGCTCCCATGTTTGTGTTCTGCTGATGAGGTGATTGGCCCAGCTGAACAGCCATGGTTCACATGCTGCCCTAACTTCATCCTGTTTCCTCTGAGACACTCGCAGTCCCAAAATTTGGAAACACCAGCTCCTCTTTGTACTGTCAGCTCAAGAGGGCTTCTTTGCAACCGCTCAGCATGGTTCTCTGCCCCCATCATCTGGGGTAGGAAGGATGAACTTCCCAGGCAAAGCTGCCCTTTGATAGGTCCTTTCCAAGCATACTGAAGAGTCTCTCCTCTTTGGTTTTCTCTTTTTTATCTCACAGATGGGTGACAATAGAGAATATGCAAAAGTCATGGCTTCTGTAGAGTTTATAATTATCACTGTATATAGAAACTATGGGAAACGTCAAGTAATGCATTAGAAGGCAAGAGTTTACTGAACTCTCCATGGTTGGTTGTTATTTTAAGGATCTTAATTCCCCAACAGTCTGTGAGCTCCTTAAAGTAAGTTATTTTCTTGTGTATATTGTTAGCTTTTTCATAATTCTGAGTACAGGAAACATCTATTTGAATAAAACATATGCTCAGATAGAGAAATAGTATCTAAGGGGAGCCAAGTGTGTGTTTAACCTTTACATGTTATATTATTTAATGTATCAAATTATTAATTGTAAATTGAAAGTTTATATTTATGGGGTACAAAATAATGCTATGATTTATTAATACAATGTTTAATAATTAAATTAAGCTGATTAATGACTCCCATCTTTAAGTACTTATTTGTTGTGATGAGGGTATTTAAAATTTACTCTTTTAACAATTTTGAAATGGACAACACACTGTTATTAACTATTTATCACATTGTGCAAAATAGTTCACCAAAACAGCTGGGTGTGGTGGTGTATGCCTCTAATCCTAGCAGCTTGGGAGGATGAGGCAGTAGGATCATAAGTTCAAAGCCAGCCTCAGCAAATTATCAAGACCCTAAGCAACGTAGAGAGTCCCTATCTCTAAATAAAATATAAAAACAGCTTCTTCTTCTTCTTTTTAATACTTTTGTTTTATTTATTTATTTTTTTCATGTGGTACTGAGGATTGGACCCAGTTCCTCACACTTGCTAGGCAAGTGCTGAACCGCTGAGCTACAAACCCCAGCCACCCCACCCCCAGCTTTTTAAATTATCATTTCCCTCTCTGTCTCCATGAGTTTGATAGTTTTAGATTCCACATCTGAGTGAGAATATGTAATAGTGTCTTTTGGAGCCTGTCTTCTCTCACTTAGCATGTGTTTTTCCCATTCCATCCAAGTGGTCACAGAAGACAAAGTTTCCTTCTGTTTTAAGACTGGATGGCATTGCATTGTGTGTGCACCACATTTTCTTCACCCATTCATGTGTTGATGGAAACACACTGATTCTATAACATGGCAGTTGTAAATATTGCTGCAGTGGACTTGGGAATGCAGGCATCTCTTTAACAAACTGACTTTAAATCTTTGGGGTAAATACCCAGAAGTGTGATTGTTGGATCATAAGGTAATCTTGTTTTTAATGTGTGTGTGTGTGTGTATAAAATATTTTAGGGAAATTTTATACAATTTTCCATAATGACTATAAAGTAAACTTTACAGTATCATCTCAGTCAGGGTAGACAGAACTACTATCATGGATAGACTTTGAGTACTTCTCAGGCTGCGGCAAATGAAATGCCCAGACCCTCTCCATATTGTGGCTACTCAATTCACTTAGGGTTTCACATATATTCAGCCAGCATAGCAGGAAGCACATCTACTCTCTATAAATCCCTCGAGGAAAAGTAGCACACATTATCCCTGTTTTTCATTGAGTAGAACCTCGTCTCACAGTTTCACTTAAATCCAAGGGGCCCCATTCAAGGTGGCAGGTGAGTTTGGAAAGTTCTTTGATGTGTGGAGGATTACCTGGTAGAATGTTTAGTACCATATGTGGCCTCTACACTCTGAGCCCAGTGGTGCCCTCACCATTTCAATTGTGACTACCAAAAATGTCTCCAGAGGTTGCTGAGCATACTCTGGGGTATGAAATAGCCCCTAGATGAATACTGATTTTATTTATTTATTTTTCATTTTTCTTTTTTTTTTTTAAGTTGTACATGGACACAATACCTTTATGTATTTGTTTTTATGTGGTGCTGAGATTCAAACTCCATGCCTCACAGGTGCTGGGCAAGTGATGTACCACTGAGCCACAACCCTGCACCCATGAGTACCTCTTGACACTCCCCAATGTATAGTGGTGTAACAGAGGTAGGTTCACCACTATAAAGCTCCTTAAAAACAGAAGGATAATGAACAGTCTTCAGGCTAGCTTACTGTGATGATGGAAACTAAGGGCAGGCATCATGAAGATCCTAGTGGTAGAGGAGGTTACTTGACTAGAGTCATCAGGCAGCCATTCTGCTCCCTGGGAGGAGCCCCCTCTGGGATGTTCTTCCTTTTCTGCTTTTCTAAAGCACTGATGCTTATGTTGTGCTTTTGAGCCTTGACAGGTTTTATGAGTTGAGCAGTTAAGGTTATCTGTAGGTCAGGCTTATAGTTTCATTGTCAGTATAACTCTCTCAAAAACTTAGTAGGGCCTGGCATGTTGGTGCACACTTGTAATCCCAGCGACTGGAAAGGCTGATGCAGGAGGATTGTGGGTTCAAGGCTAGCCTCAGCAACTTAGCAAGACCTTGTCTCAAAATTAAAAAAATTTAGAAGGCTGGGGGTGCTGTGGTTGTAGCTTAGTGGAAAGTGCTTGCCTAGCACAGGTGAAGTCCTGGGCTCAATCCTCAGCACCATATAGAAACAAATAAATAAAATAAAGTTTAAATTCTGGGGAAAAAAGGCTGAGGTTGTGACTTAATCGTTAAGAATCCCAGAGTCCAATCCCCAGTAACAACAAAAACAAAACAAAACACTTAGTAGGCTTTAGTCTGTTTTCTTTTAGGGAGATCTATGTGGCAGAAACCATGTTATAAGCTTATAATGGTTTATACTTATGAAAAATATGGGGGATACAGATTCCCCCATATTTTTTCTTCTTTGTTCCCATACTTTTCTTTCTTATATTAATTGCAAGTACCTTGAGGCTATCTGAAACAAAAGGCTTGGGTAGAAATATAACCACCTTTATCTGTCTTTGCCACAAGGCTGCGTTCCTATTATTTTTTTTTAAACTGAGAAGTCTTAATGGGTTTTCTTTCAATTGTCTCCTGTGCTTTGTATTCCAGAAGAAATTGACTTCTTCAGCTTTGTGAAGTTCTTTAATTTCTGCGTGCAAACCTTGCTTGTAATTGCTTGCTATAAACAGCGAGAAGTACTAATATTGTGGCTCTTCCATCTGCTGCTTCCAGAGCCACAGGCTCAGTATGCGGTTGATCTTCCTTCCAAGTGACTGTAGATGACAGTTCCACCAGCAATGTCTCTACCTTTCTAGACTGTGAAATCTATTTCAGTACTACCTGTTGCATATTCAATAAGTTCAACGTTGCTACAATATTATGTAATTTTTGTTAGAGCACCATTTGGAAGTGCTAATTCTTATATTAGGTGAGATAGATTGAATTGCTTTACACAGATTTAAAAGGGTAAAATAGTTCAAATACAGATGGAGTTTATTTTTCAATCACAAATGTATTCCAGACAGGTATCATTTGTCCGTAGCTTTGTTGCTTGGAATGATTACAAGGTGTTAGTTTCTTCCACTATAAGGGTACACCATCTCAGCAGCCTCAGGAAAGGGAAGGATTGCACAAAATATTCATTCATGCTTCCTGAGCTAGCTCTTGGCTACTTGATTATTATTTGGCTGCAAGGCAGGCTGGCACCTGGATCAGGCCCAGAAAGGGATAGGTATTTGGGCAGTGTCAGATGCTCTGTGCCCTCTGTATCCAGGTGATCCCTGGTCTTACCCTGTTTCTAACTTCTCCACTTGGATATTTCACATCCATCTTGAAATGAAATCTTGTTCTTTCATCTGAGTAAGTGGTCTGATTTTCCACTCAACTGCTCAAACGGGACCTGAAAGTCCCTTCCCTCACTCTCTCATCCAGTTCATTTACCACTCCTCTCTTGTTTATTTTAAACACAGGTAAGAAGAATTGGGTTTTAATAATTCTTGGTTCATGACACTCTTGGGACTACACCTTTACCATTCTCCTACTTCCTTATTTAAAGACAACCGTTATCTTGAATCTTCTCTTTGCTTTTTCTTGTTAATTATTCATAAGCACACTTGCACATACTTATAAGGTGCACCCATGCATTCAAAAAACATATTGTTTATTTGTTTTAGTATTTCTAAAAAAGGTGTTATGCTGTTTTTAATCTTCTAGGGCTTAAATTTTTATTCCCAGTTTCACTGTTAATTTCTCCCCATGTTATTTTATGCATCCATAGTTTCAAAAACTTAGACTGTTGCATATTCAAAATATATCACACTTTATTCATTCTCATTTCATTAGGCATTTAGGTTGCTGTTACAAACATGATAATATTTTTTGCAGATTCTTGTGTGCATTTAATCTCTCTTGGGTATTTACCCAAAGTGCATTCCTTATTTGTAGATATGGAAATGTTTAATATTTACAAAATTATTCTTACCCATTTTCCAAAGTAATGGTCCCAGTTTGCACTTTCATCAGTAATGCATGAGAAACTTCAAAGCTTTGTTTTCCTTCCATCATTTGATATTATTATATTTCTTCCTTTTGACCACAGGATTTGTATGAAATGATCCCTTACTATAGTTTTGGTTTGCTTCACCTGTTACTCTTTAAATGAACATCTACTACTGTGTTGACTGACGTGTGTTTCTTTCTCTGTAACATGCTTCTCAATGATCTATCTGGAGATTCTTTTGGATATTCCATGAAAATTATCACATTATCTGCAAGTAGAGAAAATTTTATTTTCTCTTTTTCTAATCCTTATGGCTTAAATGTCTTTTCCCTGTCTGATTTTAATGGAATAAACAATATGAACATCTGGTACAATGCTGATTTAAATGGTGTGAATTTTTTAGTTCTGATTTTAAATGAAGTGCTTCAAACATTCCTCCTAGAATGTTATTTGTTATTGCTGTTATTTAATAGAAATACTTTATCTGATTAAGGAGGTTTTTGTTCTATTTCTGATTTACTAGGATTCTTTTAAAGCATATACTTAGTTTGAATTTTATCAAATGATTCTTCTGCATATTTTGATGTGAAATTATGAAATTGAAAACATATAACACATCTTTAAGGCCCCCAGAGAGCTTGGAGTTACCTGGGAGAAGAAAATGCAAACATACCTGAAGATGCATATGTACATTGTACATATGCAGAGAGATAAACCTTTTGACATTTTACATTTCTTTTTACATTTGTGAATGAAAATTGAAGAAAGAAATTTCACTAAAACTGTTTTAGAGAAGGTAAATATTTTAGGTAGTTAAATCTAGCATACTGTTGTATGTTCCAAAAAGCATTTCTTCCTCTTCAAAAGGGGTTCCATAGGTTTGGCAAACACTGCATCTTCTATCCCACAATCTACATTATGATAGTAAAAACTCTTAAGAATTTCTGAAGTTAGTCAAGCATCTTAGTACATGCCTCTAATCCTAATAGCTGGGGATGCTGAGGCAGGAGAATCCCAAGTTCAAAGCCAGATTCAGCAACTTAGTGAGGAGGCACTATGCAACTTAGAGAGATCCTGTCTCTAAATAAAATATGGAAAAGGGCTGGGGATGTGGCTCAGTAGTTAAGTGCCCCTGGATTCCATCTCCAGTACAAAAAAAAAAAATCATGCAGTTAAATATCTTTTGTAATCCACATTGACAAATGTATTTGATACTGAAGACCTCAGGAAATACATTGAATGCTGTTCCTTTGAAGGGCAGTAGTACTTAGGAGCAAATTAGTTCATTAGGAAAGAAGACTAGCAGAAAAGGCCTAGGTGTCCATCAATTAATGAGTGGATTAAAAAAAAATGCTGTACGTATACACAATGAAGATTTATTCAGCCATGAAGAAAAAAATTTTTTTCACTTTTTTTTTCCATTTCCTTTCTTATTTGCAGGAAAATGGATGGAACTTGAGATCATTATGTTAAGTAAAATAAGCCAGACTCAGAAAATCAGGGTCCTAAGTTTTCATATGTGGAAACTAGAGAAAAAAATCAGGGGAGGGAAGGTGGTGGGGAATCTCAGGAAAATCAAAGGAAAACCAGTAGAGGAAAGGGGCCAAGGGATGGGAGGGGGAAGTGCTGAGGAGTGATACTGGTCAAATTATATTCTTATATTATGTACATGTGCAAATATGTAATGACAAATCCCATCATTATGTGCAAGGTAATATGGGGGGAAAAAACAGAAAAGGAGAGGAGAGAGATTCAAACATGATATCGAGGGCAGCAGTTGTAGCTCAGTAGTAGAACGCTTGCCTGGCACGTGTGAGGCAGTGTGTCCGATCCTCAGCACCACATAAAATAAATAAATAAATAAATAAATAAAATGAAGGTATTATGTCCATCTATAACTAAAAAAATATTTTTAAAAAAGTGATATTGAATTTTCGGGATGTCGTAAATGAGGAAATGGAGCCATTAGGCAAAACTAGGGAAGTTAGAGAAGAAAATTTAATTCAGATTGAACTATTCTACATTCAGGTTTACCTATGAAATTTCAGATGATTTCTACCAAGTAGTTGGACTTATACATCTGTAGCTTGGGGGACAGAATGGAGATTAGACAATCACTCATATTAAGCTAATTGATAAAAATGAATATAAATCCACAATGAGAAAATGACAAGAAACCAAACATCTTGTTCAAAAAGTGAATTCTTGGGGATAACAGCTATATTTACAGGTACAAGAAGATGAAAATAAATGAGTAGGCTAGACCAAAACCCAAACAATATAGAAACCAAAACTAAACAGCTAAGAACAGGAATCTGTAATGCAGCATCCTGAGGAATGATAGGGAATGTTGATGAATAGTTAAAGATGATGAATTTGGCTTTTATTTTTTATCTTTTTTTTTTTTTAGGAACATTCCATTTTCATTTTCTTTTGAAAAACTACATTTTTCTCTTCAGCATACTGGGTTTCAGCTTTGAAGTATGGCTTGTTCTAAATACCTCTGCTACATTGTGGGTTATAAGCTAACTCAGGGAAATCATGGCGGTCGTAGCTGATCCATTTCTGTGACCCCACTGTGAAAAACACGGAGGTGGAGGAAATGTTCAGTTACAGATGGATGCTCTTTCATTCATTGTCACAGGGGAGTCCTGCACCATCTCGATATACATGCAGCGAAGCCCAGTGTCCAATTTGAATTGGTAAGTTGAGCAGTAATGATCTCTTCTAGCTCAGAGAGCATGAAAAACATTAGTTTATCATCATCCATGCCATGTCTCAGAGCTTTCCAAATGAGAGGAGGAATCGTGGATGCCTCCCAGGTGCAAAGAGTATGTTTTATGGATAACTGTTAGGGCTCCCTGGCAAACAGTTGAATAATTGAAGCCGAACTTATCACTGCTCAATAAACTCTCCATTTGCATTAGTGATACATCTCATGAATTTCTTGCTGGTATCCACTTGGACACTCACAAACTTTACTGCAACTTACTTGGACCATAGAACTGCTGTGGTGAGCATCAACAAAGCCATCTGATGAGGGATTCTCAGAGGTACTGTTGGCATCAGAGTCTATGTCAAATGAACAACCCCCAAATTCAAACATCACTGGCAAAGCAAATAATGCATTGTCAAAAGCTTCCAGCTCCTCTGGATCTAGGTGATTTATCTCCAGAGGAACTTTTATAAATGGGCCATATTTTCCCCCATCCAATGAAGAAAAAATAAAAGGCGCCCTTATATTTTCTGCTATGTCTTGAAAGGAGAAAATAAAATGATGGAGGTGCTTACTTAGGGAAGGAAAGATTAAAAGAGCTTAGGGACAAATACAGGGGGAAATAATGATAGCCTGTGAATATTTGAAAGAAATGAAAACAGATGAGAGTGAAATCACAGTATTTAGAATGGCCCAGTAGGGGATAACTAGGAGTAATGGGATGAAAATAATGGAAACATTTAGGTTCCTTCTCGGCGACATCTTGCTGGCAGTGTTAAATGACAGACTCTCCTGAGGCAAGTGACAGAATCGCTGTCACCTTGGGAGTTGGAAACCCGAGTGGAAAAATACATAGGTTTGGTGGCAGACAGCCACTCTGCAGTGGCAAGGACCCAGAGTCAGACTCATTTGTTTTTGGTTTCTGCTATCTTGAAATGTTGTGATTCTCAGAGATGAAGAATGCTCCATGACTGTCCTTGATCACCTTAGCCTGTTTCTGTGCATCATTTATAAAGCTTCAGGTCTGTCCTCAGAATGATTCGACTGATTTATTCTCTTGTACAGGACAATTGCTTTTTTCCTTATCAGCAATGTGTCTTCAGTTTTTGGTCCTATGTCATACTTGACCTGTGGATCGTGTGCTTCTGATTTTAACATGTGTCCTCCAATACACGCAGTGGGGAGGGGGCAGCAAGGACTACTTTGTCAAATGCTACTGTTTGCCAAGAAATCCTGCACATACAGGATTGTTTTATCTGGTGCCAGTGGTTCAGTTTCATAGAGCCCATGAACCCTCTCAAGTAGAAACATGAAATATATTGTGTGAATGTAGGTTCTTTTTTCTTTGGATGGGACCCAAAGTATTATTGAGCTTATCAAGTGAATGCATGAACCCCAAAATTGAAAAATAAAATAAAACAAATAAACAAACAAAAACCCAAGCTGAACATTTGAATCCATTTCTGAAACTGAAATTCCATTTCTGTAAGTATATATGTTGCTATAAGAAAATATTGTTATTTGTCATTATGGTATGGGGTAGTCTCTTTGATTTACTTCCTACTCCATCTGAGGTTGTTTATTACAGTGAGATGTACATTTAAGGGTATATAGTCATTCATGTGTTAGGCACTTCTTAGTGAAGAGGTATGAGCTAGGATAGAAAGAGAACACAGCTGGGGTTTTGAATAACCTTTGCCATTAGATAGCAAGACTTTTCTCTCTTCTGTTACACAGTTAAAGTGTCTGTGCCAGGGTTTATTCAACGTAGTCCCAGAGTGCACAGCTGAGATCTAAGCATCTGCATTGTCAACAATTAGGAACTAGGAGCCAAATTCATTGGTCCTTCTGGCTGTCATGTTGTCTTTCCATCAGCGAGAGTCCCTGGAGCCTTCTACAGCAGAACAACTCTATTCCACAAATCTTCTTTGTTTCCTTTCCACAAATCTTCTCCTCTTATTTATAGATTCTCTTCTCTATATTATGATATCCATTTACTTGCAGTTTTAATTTTTTCCTGAATTCTCTTACCTTGCTCTTTACATACTTTCTTGTCTCCATGCATTTTTTTCTCTTCTTCTTCTATCACTGCAAATGGATTTTTCTCTATCTCCTTTCCCAGCCACCATAAAGGAGGGTCTGATTTGTTTAACTGACTCTTAGTATTCCTAATGGAGAAGAATCTTTGAGAGTGTCGTATTTGTCAGTTCTCAGTCTAGGGTTTGGCTGCTTTCAGGTCTTGTGGTCCAATTTTAACTGAACCCAATGCATTTGCCCATTGATGAGCGCAAGGTCGGTAAACACAACCAGGAGAAAGAAGAGTGAAGACAGGTGTATTGCTTGCAGCAGGTAAGGGGAGCACCTGGGATAATTTTCAAAGCAGTGTCTCCCTGAACACAAAAGCAAGGAGCTTTTATTGGTGGAAGTCATGAATATTTACATCAGAAAGACTCTCATTCCATATAGAAGCATGCACATTCCTGAGCATCTCAGTGGGAGATGGTGCTTCCTGTTTTGCATGTTAAAAACTGGACAGGAACAGCAAAGGGGGGGGGGTGGAGAGGAGAGTTCAGCATCTTATTAAGTTTATAATGAGCAAGGCCACCTTGGCTCTTTTCAATAGATTCCTTGTGATTTTCTCTGAAGAATCTTATCTGAACCAGAACAAACAAACAAACAAACAACAACAACAGCACAACTTTGGAGGAGGCCTAACCTTCATTTAAAAGGGCAGAAACTTTCCCCCTGCAACGATAGAGGCTTGCCCCTCAGTCACCACATGGAACTGACAATCATGTGTGTTCAGAGTTTGTAGTTACCAGAATCAAAACTATGGTCACTTTTCCCTAAGAGATTCCTTAGGGATGCTCTCCTCTGAATATACCATAGATGGATACTGTTAGAATACTACTGTTTGCCTGGTCTAAAAATTGTCCACTGGACTTGACAAGGTGGAGAAAAACCATTAACAGTCCCTTGTTAGCATACGTTTTTGGAAAAAATAACATGTATTTTGCAACTGACATGAGAAAACTGCATCTGCACCACTCACAGTGATTTGTAAAATACCTAGTTAATTGAATTCAGACCAATAGCCAGTTTTCTGTTCATTCAACAAAGAAATAAATGATGAATTAAATTCAAGTTTTCAGACGTCCAGCTGTTTTCCACATTATTTTTCTATGTGGAAACATTTTATATGAGAGCCTGTGCTTTCATATAAAAAAATGTAGATTTTGAATAATCAAAGATGGTATGAATTGAAAAGACTGAGACAAGATAAAATCTCATTGCCTGTTTTCAAGGGAAACACCATAAACTGTGTTTTGGGTTTTCATCATCAGTCTCTCTGAATCACACAGGAAACTGCTTTAATTCCCAGCTCTACTCTGTCTAAAGAATGCTTGATGTGGTCATTAATGGATGGAGGAATGAAAACTGTAAACATTTTGGTCTTTTATTCTAGAAAAAGTCATGAAACCTCAGAACTTTGCATTGGAGGACTGCAAAGAAACCATCTTGCACAAACCCTTATCACACCCATGAGGAAATGGAGGCTCAGGGTAGAAAGAAACTTTTCTGGAGACAATGAAGGCAGAACCTGGCTCTGTTCACTCCTGCTACATAGTTTTCTGCTCAGATCAATGCTTTCTTCAAATACAGGACATCTGAGAGGCTCTTAGACCTTTTCAGAGGAAGCATGTATGAATGTATGATTTATAGCTACATAAAGCTTAGACTCCAGGAAAAGAAGGCAGACTGTGGTAGGGACTGCAGGACCAACACCCTGGGGCTATTTATACCTAGACATTGTGGCTCCTTCATGGGAGAGGGGAGGATGGAGTAGAGAATAATTTAGGAAGGAGGTAAGAGATTACTGAGAGCATTTTGAAATATTGGTATTGCCTATTTTTATTCTGCTTGGTAGAAATAGAAAGCAAGAGAATCTCACCCAGACTGGAAAGACATTGATTTTAGGCACATCTGGAAGCAAAAATGTGTCACATTTTTCCTAGCAGGTTGAATGTTCCCATGTTGACTTAAATATTCTAAGACAGCAGAGTTTTTTTTAAAAAAGTGCACATTTATACTAAGGAGTAGTGATAGTATAGTATAGTATAGTATAGTAAATATCTGTGCAGTTATCAGTCAGAATGAACAAATACTGATGTGGGAAGATTTGTAAAGACCTACTATTCAGTGAAAGGAACCAAGATGTAGACGACTACCTATGGTACAATGCCCTGTGACGACATATGCACAGATCCATGCAGATTTCAATAACTCTATGAAGTGCTATATAAATCCATGGACAAGGTCTCACATGATACATCCTAGATAGCAGTTCTGAACCAAGTCTGATTTTTCCCCCCTGGGAATATGTGACAATGCCTGAAGATATTTTTGTTGTCACAGTTGGGACAAGTGAAGCCAACTGGAATCTATGGAATGGTGGTGCTGAGACTAGGAAACGGTGCTCTGAAATGGTACCAGTGATTACTTACCCCTCCTGAGGGGAAAGTGGAAGCTAGAAGGGGGCTTCAAGAACTTCCTCTTTATTTGTACCATTTCTACTTACTTCATGAGCATGTGTTAATATACTACTAGTATTTTTTTTTTTGAGTGATGCTTAAATTACAACAGATGGCTAAATGCATTGCCAAGTTTGGATTTCCCTGTAAGTCCATTATCATGAGAAATGCAATGATGCTTAAAGCACATTGGAGATAAGTGGTATCTAATGGTGGGTGTACTCTGGTGTATGGAGAAAATTTCACTTCTAGAGGTGAATGGCGATTGATGGTATGTAAAGGGGAACATTGCTAATTCCCTTTGTTAGGCTTCAGTGTAATTTTTTAAGGATGCTGATGAATTTGCAAGGTAAGTCAAGGATAATTCGAATTTCTGTTTGTAAGATTTGTCAACTGGAAAAAAATTTCCTTACTTTTGTTGAAACTTTTGCAGTCTGCTACATATACTGTATACTGGGCTTGGAATCATCACACCCAATGAATCACATTATCTCACATCATTATGCTTCAGTGTACATGTGCTTTTTAAAGTATGTACTTGAGTATTTTCAGTGATACGTTATCTTACAGGCGAGATCTCTGCATTTTTTATTATAAACTTCTGACAGCAGATAATAGACTGAAGAAAATAGTGTAGTAAATATCTGTGCAGTTAGCAGTCAGAAGGAACAGAGGTCAGGAACTGCTGCATTCACTTCAAATTTCACTCCCTTTCTCAATTTTTCTTTTAAAGAAAACACATCATTGCAGGTAAATCTGAAGATCCTTACTCTTTTTCTATGTTTCTTTCTTCCTCTGAACGGGCACATAGGCCTTCCCATCCATGTCTGATTCTTTTACACAAATGTTTACCTACCATACAAACAAGTACTTACATTTGCCTTGCTTTCAAAATTTTGGTGAACAGTAGTAGCCTTTTGTAGGTTTTTCTTTTCTTTTAGTAAATGATTATATTGATCCATGTGGACAAAAGTAGTGGTCGTTTATTTGTTTTAAATGTGAGATACATCATATCCTATCATATGAATGTCATAATGTATCCATCTTCCACTTGCTTTATTCCTTTAAAAAATGTTTATAAGCAGCACTGTAGTGAACATCAATGTTCATATTTCCAAAGTTTATGAATGGATGTTCTTCCAGGAAAATTTTTCTATTAATGAAATTTGTGAATGATAGGATATATATATATATATATATTCTCAATGTTGCTAGATAGCAGATAAACACTTTACATTCCTTTTAATGTCTGCAGAGTGTTACAGTGCCACTAGCAGAATATGAGCACCTTTGTCTCTATATCCTGGCAAACTTTTGGTTCTTAAGATTTGGGGCAAAAAATCACTCCAATAGGGAACAGTCTGCTATTCTCTGTGTGTGTGTGTGTGTGTGTGTGTTGTGTATGTGTCTTATGTGTGTGGGTGTGAGACAGCCTTTTTGATTGCTGACCTTTTTACCAGTAAACAACTGGACCCTGCCATCCAAAGGGTTATTAATCCAAGTACCTTAATAACATTATGAGATTGCCATTTTTATTTTGCGTATTCCTGGTTACTGGTGATTGAATAACTTTAATCTTTTAATCCATGGTATATGTTCTGGGTATTTAATTTTATCTATGGTATATATTATAAATTTATCAGATTTTGCTTCTATAAATCAGAACATATGCTAAATTATTTAATTTTCTTTTTGCACATTTGTGATTACTACCTTTGTGCTTTAACATAATGTATATTTTCATATGTGTATCTGTGTGTGGGAACGTGGGAAATATTTGTGTTCTTCTATTATTGAGTAGTTTTCTGCATATGCCACTTGGTTGATATTTATTCACATATGCAATGTATTTATTGTAACAATTATTGAACACTGAGTAAAAGTTTTTTACTCTGATCATTGATTAGTCTATTTCTCTTTTGCTTTGCTATTATTTTTTGAGAGAGAGAGAGAGAGAGAGAGAGAGAGAGAGAGAGAGAGAGAGAGAGAGAGAGAGAGAGAGAATTTTTTAATATTTATTTTTCAATTTTCGGTGGACACAACATCTTTATTTTATTTTTATGTGGTGCTGAGGATCTAACCCAGCGCCCCGCGCATGCCAGGCAAGTGCGCTACGCTTGAGCCACATCCCCAGGCTTGCTTTGCTATTTTTGTTCCACAAATTTTAACCTACATTTTAAGTTGCATACAAGTATTATTTTCCTATCTGTTTTGGTTCTCTTTATCAATATGAGATGTTCTATGTTACCTGAAGAGGTAGTTTTTGCTTTAAGTTCTGATTTGTTTAATTTAAATATATCTAATAACATCTAGATTGGTATTAACATGACAACTCTTTTCCCATTCTTTTACTTTGTACCTTTTAGACTTTTCTATTTAAGGTCTGTCTTCCCACTTCACTAGTAAACCTTGTCCTTTTTCTTTTCCCATCCTCTGGAGTATTTCATCTTTTTACATTTTCTGCCATACAACTTAAGTGACTTTATCATTTTATCTTCCTATTTCTTTCCTTTGTTTTATGTTGTTTCTTTCCCCCTCATCTGTTTTGCTTTCTTTTATCTAATCAAATTATTTTCAAAAACCTCATTTTCCTTTCTCTGTTAGTTACTACCAAGGTTTTTTATATTATTATTTTTTTTATGATCACCCCAGAGATTACAACATGTATCTTTGATTAAATATGGTCGTAGCCTGGCTTTTACTGTTGGGAAACCATATAACGACGGCAGCACCCCAGAAAAAACACCAACATGGCGTCTAACGACCCTCTGTCTCCTCTTTGTTTCATTCACTGGCGTGAAACATTCTCACCAGCGTCAATGTTCAAACCCTGCTGGTGGGAAGCCTTAGCCCCAATTAGAATTAACTTCTTGGTTTCCGGAACTGACATATGGAAGAGCTTGCCAATAAACGGGTGACCTGTTATCTACCTCAGCCCTGCGACCTCTCCTTAGACCTATATAAACACACAGCCTTTTGTAATAAAGTGGAAACCTCTTTGGTGATCTGTGTTGTGTGGTGGCGTCTTCCAGACTTACATTTACCACTTCCCAGAGAGTTCAAACATGCTTGGACTCTAGATTTCTATTTTACTCATTTGGCTGCTTATGTTATCATTGTAATTCTATATGCCATTCAGTCACCATGGACCTAATACAATTTATTGCAGTAAGAAGCCATTTAGATTTATTCACATATTTATCTTGTCCAGGAAGTGTCTTTTTCGTCATCTTCATTTGTTCTTGTGCTTCTGTCTGGTATTATTTTGCTTTTGCCTGAAGTAGTCTTTCTTTTTTTTTTTTTAATTTCCTTTAGTGAAATTTCACTAAATAAACAAGTAAATACTGTTGACACATACTCAGTTTGTGTTTGGCTGGAAGCATCTTTATTTTGCCTTTCTTCCGGAGACGTGTTTTACAATCCATCAAATTGGATTTGAAATTTGGCAATTATTTCCTCCCAGCAGATTAAAAACACCCGTGTTCCTTGTCTTCTGGCTTTCATCGCATCTGTTGCAAAGTCAGCCATCAGGCTCATTGTTGCTTCTTTAAAAATGATGTTTTGTTTCCCCGGCTGCTTTTACAGTTTTTGACTTTGTCTACAGCAAATTGTGGTCCCAGGGACCCCACCTGGCCCACTGCCTGTTTTCCTGGGTGGGTGTTGGAACACAGTCCTGCCGTTGGTCTGTGTCTGAGAAACCATGGGAGAGCTGAATCTTTGTGATGGAGAAAGTGCAACCCTCAAGGCCTCAAGTACTTGGTATCTGGCCTGTGTAGAAATGCTTGTCCTTTCCTCTTCTATAACTTTCAGTAATTTAAATTATAAAATACCTAATGTGCTTATTTTTAAAAATCCTGTGTGAAGTTGGTAAAGCCCCTTGAATCCTTTTTTTAAATATATATATTAAAATGTGTGTGTGTGTGTGTGTGTGTGTATTTGGTTGACAATGGACCTTTATTTGTTTTCATGTGATACCGAGGCTCAAACCCAGTGCCTCTATCACTGAGCCACAGCCACAGCCTTAAATCTTTAACTTGACATTTCTCTTACGTGTGGGATGTTATCAAATATTGCTTCTCTACCATCTTCCTTCTCCTCCCCTCCTTGGGCTTCCAAATTCTTTGTGTTGCGATTGTCAGCAGTCCCTCCCAGCTTCAGCAACCATTTCTCAAAGTTCCATTCTTTGTTCGACTCATGCAGAGTGGAGATTTTATTATTCTCTACTGTGCTGAAGGGCTTTTATATTTTTGTATTTTTTAAAGACACATTATTGTGTTTTCCTGTTAAATTTTTTATGTATTTCTTCTCTATAAATTATGTTTTTCTAGTGAGATTCTCCACCTTATATTCAATCTTACTAAGCATATAAATTGTCATTATCTTAAAGCTAGTGGCTAGTTGTTTTAAGGATTTTTTTTAAATAGTTTGGCTCTCTGTCTTCCTCTCTTTCTCTTTGTCTCTCTCTCTTTTTTTTCTTTCTTTTTTCCCTCCCTGTGGCCCTCATTGAGTACTAAACTTTTTAAAAATATATTTTTAGTTGTATGCGGACACAATGCCTTTATGTTATTTATTTATTTTTATGTGGTGCTGAGGATGGAACCCAGAACCTTATGTGTGTGAAGCAAGGGCTCTATCTCTGAGCCAGCCCCTGAATACCAGATTTTGCATGTGAAAAGTTGTAATTACCTGTATCTCTGCTTGATATTATTTTCTTTTATAAAGGCTTTATTCTGCCTCCTGGCAGAGATCAAGCACCTAGTCTAGTTTGAGAGTGAGTTTGCTTGGAATGGATCTTTGTCTGTGTGATAACTGATCTAATTCTTGTTGCCTTTAACTAAATCCCGTTTGTGGTGGTAATTTGAAATCTAGGTGCTCTTCTGATTCCTGCCTGCCTGGTTCACCCTGATCTCCAATTTTTGCCCCCACCACCACCCCTAAGACTCCTTCAAGACATGTTTCCTGCCTGTTAACCTCTGCTTTCTTCTTCAGTTTCTAGGCTCTCTTGGCTCTGTGCCAATTACACTTGTAAATGCCTTGATGGAGAAACAGTCCGGATCTGACTGTGTGCTTTCCTGCTCTCTTGAGATGCTGAGTCCCTGTTCCTGCTGCCTTGCTGGGTCCTTGATACCTCCAACGCATTCAACACCTTTTGTGCAAAATTTCTAGTTCTTAATAAGAGAGCCAATCTGTAATAAATTTTCCCACATCAATGGGTTACAGAGTTGGGCCTTCAAGGAAACTGAGGCAAACTGAAGACACCTCCCTTCGAGCCCTGATTCTTGTGATAAAGTCAGAAATATTTCTGACATGTTGCTCAGAGTAATAGGAATAATTTTTTTGAAGGGATAGGAAAGGGGCAAGGGGATACTCTCAAGGGAGAGAGTGGGTCCTCTCAGAGAGGTGAGGGACAAGGTGCCTCTCCTGCCCTCCAGTTTTATTGGGGGAACGAGAGAAGTTTCCAGAGAGTCCTGCCCACGTCAACCTCTTGACTTTGACTGACAGAGGGGTGATATCAGACTTTGAAGTCCCTACTGCCATGACAACTCTAGGTCACCTTGGCCCACGCTGACCTGTTCTAATTGGATTCTTAACCATAAATTCTTACAAATTTAATGATTAGGAGGAATTACCCTTATCGCCCTGAGTTTGGGGAGCTGGTCTATGCAAAAGTTCACCAAAGTCTCCCCGTTCATGCTAACTTGGGTTTCTCTTTTTCATTTTAGTTTTACATGACAGCAGAATTCCTTTTTCTATAATGGTACAAGCATGGAATATATCTTATTCTAGTTAGGATCCCATTCTTGTGGATGTACGTGATGGTAGGATTCCCTATGGTTTATTTATATAAGTACTTAGGAAAACTGAGATTGATTCCACTGCCTTTCCTTTTTCTATTCCCCTCCCTTACCTTCATTCTCCTTTGTTTAATCTATTGAAAATCTATTCTTGCCCTTTCCCCACTTATTGTGGGTTAGCATCCACATATCAGAGAAAACATTTGACCTTTGGTTTTTTGGAACTGGCTTATTTCACTTAGCATAATAGTTTCCAGTTCTATCCAATTACTTGCAAATGGCATGAAGTCATTCTTCTTTATGGCTGAGTAATAGTCCACTGTGTACATATTCCACAATTTCTCTATCCATTCATCTGTTGATGGGCATCTAGGTTGGTTACATAGCTTAGCTATTGTGTATTGAGCTGCTATAAACATGAATGTTGATTTGTCACTGTACTATGCTGATTTTAAATCTTTTGGATATAAACTGAGGAGTGGGATAGTTGGGTAAAATGGTGGTTCTGATACTGCTGGTTATCGGTGACAAGTTTTGCTTCCTCACATGTTGAAGTCTGTACATGAAGCATGCCGAGGCAAGCATATAAAGCAGGGTTTATTTAAAAAAGGAAAATATAGACTTTCCTGGGAGGGAGAAAGGGGCCATAGCTGATATCCTGGTATCCCAAGAAACAAGGGTGTTCTGCATTTTTATAGGTCTTCTGCTTCCTTTGTTCTCCTGCTCTCTTCCTCTTATCTCTCTCATTCCTGCTTATGATTAAGCCCAGAAATGCTCCCTGGTATGGCCAAAAGGTGGGAACCAGGTGGGCTGAAGGGGAAGGGCAGGATGGAGCAGCCCAGGACATGTTAATTACCAACCTTTATAGCTCTCTGCAGGGAGGGGCAATTCCTGGGACAGGTGACCTTAGCATCAGATTGGAGCAAGGGCAGATTCTTCCTAAGAGTGGAGGAAAGGCTCTGATGAATTAACATTTCAATCCCTCAGGGTACAGTCTCCAACTTCCCAGACAAACTCAAAATTGTCCTCCTTGATCTGACCTGACTTGATTTACCTATCTATACTGACTGCCTGTCTAATTCTGGCTTCATTTCCATTCCTAGTTTTTTGAGGAATCTCCATACTGTTTTCCAGAGTGGTTGAACCTCTATCAACTGGCCTGCATTATTTCTGGCCTGTATTTCTCCTCCAGATAGCACATAGTTTGCTGAGGAATATGACATATCCTTTCCCTCAGGGCTGCAGGTAAATTGTTTCATGGAAAAGAAAGCATTTGGGGATAGCCCAGTGGGTTCAGTTTATAGAATTGTTCCCTTAACCTCATGTTAACCACCATTTGCTGCTGACCATCTCCAATCAAATAGAAGTCCTGATCCTATACCTTCACCCAACTTTTCTTCAGAGGTTCAGCTTGGGTACTTCAGTAATTCTTAGTCAGGATCAGTTTTCAAATTTTTGTTCCCAGAATCCAGGGTATGTGTGTGTTTCTGATCAGAATACTTTCTTTTTTTTTTCTTTTAAATATCTTTTTAATTGTAGATGGACATAATACCTTTATTTATTTATTCATTTTTATGTGGTGCTGAGATTTGAACCTAGTGCCTCATGCATGCAAGGCAAGTGATCTACCACTGAGCTACAACTCCAGTCCCAGATCAGAATACTTTCTGAATTATCAGTGGTCCTCTTCTGTCTGCTGTGATACTTGCAGGAATCGATAGCCTCAGTCTTACCCATGATATTCGCTATTACCTTGTGAAGGAGTCTCTTCTATTACTGAGCAGCTCAGATTATTAGATAATTACCACTGATTAAAAAACTAGAATTTATGATTGAACAAATGCTGTACATGCTGTAATTTACTTATACATATGGATGTATATTCTTGTTTCTGTAGCAACTTGGAATGATAAAAATTATTTCTAACACTTTTACCTGATGTTTGGAATTGCCCTTAGAATACATTCTTGCAAACATGCTTACTGGTGCAAATCTTTTTCCTTGAAAGTTGAATTAATTTATACAAATAGCCCATGGTCATTCAAGCCACATTGTAGCTGATAACATAGGCTCAGAAATACAACCTGCTAAGAGAACTGTAAAATTTGTTCCTAATTTTGAGGTCCAATTCAACAAATTATTTTTAAACAAAAATTTGTTGAGTGTATATGCCAATCACTGTGTTAGGTGCCAGGGAGAACAGTGAACAATATAAGTAATTGATTAAATAACTGATTATTCCTGCAAATAGTAAATATTCAGCATGTAGAGCAGTTAGACATACATATATGCACATGTATATTCTACATATTTATAGTCTTACACATATCAATATCTGTACATATAT
Organism: Ictidomys tridecemlineatus; assembly: GCF_052094955.1. Classification (NCBI taxonomy): domain Eukaryota; kingdom Metazoa; phylum Chordata; class Mammalia; order Rodentia; family Sciuridae; genus Ictidomys; species Ictidomys tridecemlineatus. The sequence goes on along the minus strand of NC_135492.1, from coordinate 44,614,626 downwards.
ATTTATGTTTTACATGTATGTCAGACATGCTTATGTATTTTGTACATTGACTTGTCATATACTCCATTAGTTAGACTATCACATTTTCAAGGTGTTTCTGTATCTCCTAAGTGTCTAGTTCATTTTTCTACCACTATTGAGAATGTAATTACCGTTGACTCATTATCTGTAAGTCTATAAATTAAATAATGATCTCCAAGTTGTCCTAAGTGCAGAAGCTATTTTGTTACAAAATTTCTTGCTATGGTTGGTTTCTTTTTTGTGATCTATGAGAAAAATATTTGCTCTGAATTGTGAAGTGTTTATAGAAATTTTGACATCAGGAAAAAGTGGTAGGTTCTACTTCCTAAGAAACTACATCGATCAAAAGCACATGGAGGCCAGGCACAGTGGCATAGACCTATAATCCCAGTGGTTTGGGAGGCTGAGGCAGGAGGATCACAAGTTCAAGGCCAGCATCAACAATTAGCGAGGCCCTAAGCAACTTAGCAAGGCCCTAAGCAACTTAGCAAGACCTGTCTTAAATTAAATAGTCCTGGGGATGAAGCTCAGTGGTAAAGCACTCCTTAGTTCAATCTTCAATACCAAAAAACAAATTAATAAAATATAAAGTGCAGGGCTGGGGTTGTGGCTCATTGGTAGAGCTCTTGCCTAGCACGTGTGAGGCCCTGGTTTCTAGCCTCAGCACCACATAAATATAAATAAATAAAATAAAGGTATTGGGTCCAACTACAACAAAAATTTAAAAATTAAAAAAATAAAGTGCATGGGGATACTTATTACAGTAAGTGCTGACTATGACCTTGTAGAGTTCTTGTCCACATGAGCCACTTTTCTCATTGAGAAGGTGGGTTCAACTGCCTGCATGCTTGGCACCCAAGCCATTGCACACGTTCTTATATTGCAGCATGTGTATTGCTTTTTGGCAGTTAAACATGTTTTTATAAAGCACACTTTCTGCTTTTCATAGCACTTTACTCTTCACATAAAAACAGAAAGAACAAAGTGGAAATCTAAAAGATACCTCAGAAACAATGAATGATTAGAATTAGGTTGTAATAAATTACATGCATCAATTCCAAGCAACAAAAATAATACACTTTTGCTTTCTGATCTAATTCTGTGTTGACAGTTATGATGTAGAAACTTAGTTGACATTTAGCACTGACATGTGAATATATGTTTCAGAAACAATTTCTTAGACTATATACTAGCCTGCCTTTTTTGACTGAGTGCTGGCATATTTGTGAAATGAACCTAAGCCCCGAACTATTTCATTAAATATATAACCTTTTCTTCTTACACATCATCTGAGAAATTAAAAAAAAAAACAGGAGGAAATTTTTCAGATGTTGATAGAAGTTTCCCAAAGAAAATATTTGCTTCCATTTTGATACTTCTTTGACCTGAATAGGATTTGGATAAAGTTGTTGTTTTTTTTTTTTTTTACCAAAATGTAATGAGACAAAAGAAAACTTATTTACAAAAGACACGAGGCACTTGATTTTTCATAACGAGTATTTAAAGAATTGAATGCCATCATACCAAAGATACATAATTAAAAAACAAGCAGTCTAATGGAGAGAAAGCCTTCAAGGGATCTGAGACATTAAAGATAGCTTAAGAATAAGTGAAGAAGTATGTTTCAGAAATATTTTGAGGAAGAGGTGGGCCTGGAGGTCTGCAAATTTCTATCCAGGCTAAATAGATTATAATGTGTCTTTCAGGATAGGATAAGTTTGCTGTGATAACAAATAGCCCCCAATATCAGTGACATGTGATAATTAAATCTTTATCAAGTGTGCTTCATTTACATTGTGGTTCAAGTGTGACTCTGATGCACATTATTTTTGCCCTGGGTCTCAAAATGATGGAAATTCTTCACCTTGCTAGTCTTCAAGAAAGAAAAAGTACTAACTGTAGTGAAGAAGGTGCTGGCTCCTAAAGCTTCTAGCTACAGGTCATTTCTATCACACTTTATTAATCATTGTATGTCATAGTGGAAAGGATAAGAAAGTATAATCTTCCTTTATGGACAGGTAATGGATATTGATGAACAGTGATGACATAATATGGTACCCAATGGTAATGGAAACAACCATTGATATATTTAGAAATTTTACAAGCATTAACAGCCAGAAGGGGCAAGGGAAAGTGAGAAAAAGAAGTGTTGGCTAGATGTTAGGATAGGAGATAAATGGGAAGAAAGCTTACTAGTAGTTACAGAGAAAATTGTGTCAGGCTCTGAGTGTCTTCCTGAGAGGTTTAGATAGTAATGTTATCTGTACAAATAGGTTTGTTACAGGTTTGGTCTCCCCAAAAGCAGAGCACTGAAGGTTGCAGGCAGTTTATTTAGGAAGTGATCCAAGGAAACAGGAGCAAGGAAGTGGGGAAGCAACACAGGAAAATAAAAAAGGAGCAGGTAATTGAGGTGTTTACTAGATCTCAATGTATTTTTATATATATTTTTAGTTGTTGATAGACCATTATTTTATTTATTTATATGTGGTCCTGAGAATTGAACCCAGTACCTCACACATGCCAGGCAAGTGTGCTACCACTGAGCCCCAGCCCCAGCCCATCTCAATGTATTTTGCATGACTAATTTGAGATGAAGTGAGAACCCATGTAGGTCTAGGCCTTCTAAGAAGGGGACACCAAGACTGCATTTAACATTACACTGAACCCGACAAACACACTGACTTATGAGATGGACTCAGCACTAGACTCACTTGGTATCTACATTTGCCTTTTCCTCTCTTTCTCTGTGCATTGATGCCTAGATCTTGAATGGATTTCCCTTCTGGGTGAGTAGAAAAGATGGTTATGCAGAGAGGATGTGAACCGCAGATTAGTTTCTCTTCAAGCTAGACAGATCTGGATGGGTTCCTCCAAACTTCCTTCCTGTGAAATGAAGCAAACCCGAGTTAGGTTCAAACTACTATACTTAGGTTTGTTTCATGAAACCTGAGAACAGTTCTGACTAAAACAAAATACGTAGTGATGGACAGCATGCCTAGTCTATGGTATATCTCATTAACTGTTAGCCACTATTATTGGTGTTATGATTTTTTTCAATTAGAACAGTCAATGATGGTTCTAATTCACAGTTCAGGAAGATTAGGGAGTAAGAGATAATTATAAATGATATAAAAAACTAGGATCCAAAATGCCTGGCAACCGAGGCCCATAGGGAAGAGACAGAAACCCATTGAGGCAAAGACTTCCAACATGGAAAATTGGCTGGATGGTATTAACAATGGCTAGCATTGTTTTGGGTACTCACAGCATGTAAGGCAAGTTCTAAACATTACAGGCTCCTATTGATTATTGAACAGTGGTGCCAGTAACAGAAATAGGATAGTTACAACAATAGAGTAATAAAATGACCATTCATTCTAGAATGTGGTGATTTTAATAGGCTAGCCTTCAAGGTAGAAGGAAACGTGTGTCTGTTTCTTGGTGGATTTGGGGGAATGGTGGATATTTGGGATGCCAAGGAGGATAACTGAAGGGAGTTGGAAGGGCAAATACTCCAGGGAAAGTCTGGGGAGAGAGAAAGAAGAGTCCAGAAGAGAACCTGCATAGCTGAAGTGTACCAGGGAGAGAAATCTTTTCTGGTTTCAATTTATAATATAGTACAGTGAGCCTAGCTACATTTTTATTGAAGTCTAATGCTTCTCATAGTATGTGTAGATAGTCTTTCTGGACATTTGGTGTATCTTCTATTTACACATATGCCAAACTTTGAGAGATCATGGGGATTTATATACACCTCTTACTAGGAACTAAGATGTGTAGCTATGGGTTTGTGTGTATATGTATGCATGTCTGTGTGTACTCCTTGACTTTTGATGAGATTATAGCCTGGCAAACCTATCATAAGTAAAAAATATCATGTAAAAATAAAATCAATATAACCAACCTACCAAATGTCATAGCTTATCAAGACAGTACCCCACAGAATATTGGTGATTTACTCTCAGAATCCCATGGCTGGGTCTGGGGCTCACTGTGCTGCCCACCACCACAAGAGGGTATCACAATACATATCATTAGCTCAGGAGAAGATCATAGTCCAATATGTGAAGTATGATTCCTATGGAGCATCTATTATTTTGACACCCCTGTGTTGTTTAAAAATTGTAAGATAAACCATCCTAATTTGGGGAATGTCATATCTATGTGTATGTCTTTATCGTTATTATTCCAATCCATTTTTTTTTAATGACTTACTTTTCAGTCCAACATGGTGTTTTGACAAGGAATTCCAGTTAAGGAGGAGGGATATACCTGTTAGTTACAAATTTGTTAACATTATTTTTCCAATGGTGTTTTTCTACAATTTTGATTAAATGTAAAATACCCCTTAAAGTATTGTGCTCTGAGCCGGGCATATTGTCGTATGCCTATAATCACAGAGGTTCAGGAGACTGAGACAGAAGGATCACCAAGTTCAAAGCCAGTCTCAGCAAAAGTGAGGAACTAAGCAACTCGATGAGACCCTGTCTCTAAAATACAAAATAGGGCTGGGGATATGGCTCAGTGTTCAAGTGTCTGAGTTCAATTCCAGGTATTCCACCCCCCCAAAATTATTGTGCTCTGTTACACTTACTTCATAAATACCTGCATCTATTAAATTTTATTATAAATTAGTTAAATACATTCAATTATATTTCATTCTATATAATTTATTTCTTTTTTTTTTTGTAGTTGTACATGAACAGAATGCCTTCATTTTATTTGTTATGTGGTGCTGAGAATCGAACCCAGTGCCTCACACATGCTAGGCAAGCGCTCTGCTCTGCCACTGAGCCACAACCCCAGCCCCCATTCTATATAATTTTAAAAAAATATTTTAAATACATTTTTATTTGTTGATAGACCTTTGTTTTATTCATTTATTTATATGTGGTGCTGAGAATTGAACCCAGTACCTCACACGTGCTAGGCAAGCTCTCTACCACTGGGCCACAGTCCCAGCCCATCATTCTATATAATTTTTTAAAAATATTTTATTTTTTAGTTGTAGTTGGACACAATACCTTTACTTTATTTATTTCTATTTATGTGATGCTGAGCATTGAACCCAGGGCCTACCACATGCTAGGTGAGCACTCTACTGCTGAGCCACAACCCAGCCCCTCTATATAATTTTGATGTCACGAAAAACAATATTCATGGTGGCATTTAAACCAATTTAAATATTTTTTCAAATGATAAAATTAACCAAAATTCTGGTGGAGACAAGAATAAGTGTCAGTGTTAAAAAATCACTTTCTAGATGCTCTAGCTGATGGCATGGGAGCTGCCAACTGCAGGTTGAGGTTCCCATCAGCAAGTGTCATGATGGGTTGGAAGAGCTCAGGAAGGAAGGGATTCATTCTCACTCTTCCTGATTCTTTGAATAAAATGATTCACACCCCTTAAAGCTCCTGTGGGTTTCACTAGCAGCACCTTTTAAAAATAGAATTACTAAATCTCAGCACTGGAAACAATTTCAGGGGTCACAGCAAAAGCCAATATGCCTTATGAGGAATCTCTTTTATAACTCTATATGTCTACCCAGCTCAGAAACCTCTGGAGGGGGTTAATTCACAATCTCCAGAGGTAGCCCATTCCATTTTAAATTAATTGTGTGAAATTTCTTATTTAGAACTACAACCTGCCTGTGTGAATTAATGGAAGTAATAATAAGAGCAACAGTTACTGAAGCTTGCGTTTGGAGGGTGCTGTATTCACTTGCAGCTAATAGAATCACTCTAGTTACTTTCTGGTGAAAGATTTTGAGAAACAGAGAACTAGATACAGGTTGCCTATCATTTATCCAAAATATTTTGGGACCAGAAGTATTTGGGGTTTTGTATTTGGGATTTTATTTTATTTTATTCAGATTTAGGGATATTTGCATACACACAGTGAAAGTCCCTGGGAATGAGGCCCAATCTGACCGTGAAATTCCTTTGTGTTTTACCTACACTTTGTGCATATAGCCTGAAGGTGGTTGTGTATGGTAGGCGTGCCCATCCATTTTGACTGCAGCTTTTCATATGAGCTCAGGTGTGAAATCTTCCACTTATGCTATCGTGGTGGTGCTGAAAAATTTTCCGATTTTGTAGCACTTGGGATTTGGGATTTTCAGGTTAACTTAACTACTGACAAAATGAGAAAAGCTAGTGGAGCGGGCGGCAGACAAGGCTTCGGGAAGTATCTCTTCCAACAGTGCTGCCCAGCTTTTAGGAGGAGAGGAAGGCAGAAAATACAGTCCTCTTGGGCCCATACTGCTTCACAGGATAGAGCAAGTATTCTCCCTGTTCTCTCCAGAGCAGGGAGAAACAGGAGACAAAGAGCACTCACACCCAACCTCGCTCTAGTTCCTTTCTCTTTTCCAAGGTGTTCAAGTTCTCCTTCTTTTGATTGCTGCTATTGCTTTTTTTTTTTTTTTTTGGTACCAGAGATTGAACCCAGGAATACTTAACCACTGGGCCACATCGCTAGCTCTTTTTATGTTTTTATTTTGAGTCAGGATCTTGCTAAGTTGTATAGGGTCTCACTAAGTTGCTGAAGCGGGCCTTGAATTTGGGCTCCTCCTGCCTCAGCCTCTCTGGCTGCTGGGATTACAGGCATGGGTCCTGTGCCTGGTGCTGCATTTGTTTTAACTTGCCTATGGACATGTGCTCATGTGAGTGGCTACTGCTTTATGATTGTAAAACAGATGCAGATAGGACTAAGAAATGTAGCAAGTTGGAAAACTAAAGTGCTCTGTCAGTCCTGTGAGGATTCTTCAGTTCTCTGTTAATTTTCCCATCTCCAAGGCTACACATCAGAATAAACTTGCTAGGGAAATACAGGAGGGTGGGGCAGATTGAAAAAAGATAATGCTTTGTTCTTTCTGCAGTTCTTCTAAGTATTTCATTTACTCTGATCTTGTTTGCATTTGATAACACCTCGTTTACTAAGTGGTATTATACAATTTTAATTATGAATAAATAAAGATCAACAAGATTAAGTGGATTCCCAGAGATTATATATTCAATGGCAAGACTGGGAATTAGACTGAGAACTCATTTTCTCTTAGAACTGCTTCACTTGTGCTAAGGAAGGAAGAGAATAGCCTATTTTTTGTTTGTATGTTTTGTTTTTTGTTTGTTTGTTTTTCATATTAAGGAAAATGAGGATCACCACACTTTTGTATGTAAGTAACACATTAAATGACTAGATAGAATTTTTTTTGTTTGTTTGTTTTGCTGGAAGAAGGGTAATAGGGATTAATCCCAGGAGCCCCATCTCCAATCCTCTTTTAAATTTTTATTTTAAGATAGAAGCTCACTAGGTTGCTAAGGGCCTAGCTAATTTGCTGAGGCTGGCCTTGAACTTGGAATCCTCCTGCCTCTACCTCCTGAGTCACTGGAGTTACAGGTGAACACAACAGCACTCAGCTAAAATAAGTAATTTTTAAACATTCCCTCTTATCTCTATGAGTTGTTTTTCGAAGTACATTTTTAGTAAAACAAAAAATGATTGGAAAAGATAGATAGGCAGTCATGAAAATGTTCTGTGATTGAATTTTGACAAAATAATTTTGGTAAAAATAGTAAAGGAAGAAAAAGAAAAGATATAAAGATTGAATATCTCTAACTCACATTGGTACTTTTTAAAAAAATATTTATTTTTTAGGTGTAGATGGACACAACACAATGCCTTTATTTTTATGTGTGCTGAGGATCGAACCTGGGTCCTGCCGGCACTAGGTGAGCGCTCTACTGCTGAGCCACAATCCCAGCCCTGGTATGTTTATTAGAAAGGGAAAACCTTATGCTTTAGATTGTATTTTTGTGGTTATGATTAACACATTTTCAATTTTTGAGATTTAACTTCTGCAAATCAGTCAATCACTTCATCAAAATTGATCTTTGCTATAGAAAATATAGCCACGTATGTCAATTTGTCTTCACTCATAGTTGATCAAACACATTTTTTAATTCATTTTTTATTTCAAAAAAAAATTTTCCCCCCACATAAAACAGGGAAACACCACTGGGACAGGTCTTCACCATTTGGCAGAAAATCACAAACATTGCTATTTTACAGTAAATTCTAGTTTTAAAATAAAATAGAACTTCACATGGTAATGGGAAGTTAAAGAATAATTGCAGGTTTTGTTTTGCCCTCTTATAAAATGGTGTGCTTTCACTGTTTACTTAAAAACCTTCTGTCTAAATGCCAAAGCATGTAGTTTCTTGGAAATCATCGACAGAACCTCTTCCCAAAGCAGTTTAAGCCTTTTCAGAGCATTTTAAGCATGTATATTTGAAACAAGTGCATGTTCTTGAGCTCATGTGCATTAGGGACTGATCATGTAACCAGTGGTTCACAATATCTATTCTCCCCATATTTCTTAATGGCAAGTTGACTTTTGTGATCATGCACGTAAGTTTTATTTAATCAGATAGAAGCACAAGTATATGCAGAAAAGCTGGCTGTGGTGGTGCACGCCTGTTATCCCAGCGGCTCAATAGGCTGAGGCAGGAGGATTACAAGTTCAAAGCCAGCCTCAGCAATTTAGCGAGACATTTAACAACTCAGTGAGACCCTGTATCTAAATAAAATACAAAATAGGGCTGGGATGTGGCCCAGTGGTTGAACGCCTCTGTGTTCAATTCCCAGTACCAAACTGATTGCTAGAGGTTAAGGAACCATTTTCGACAGTGAAGAGATCTTGATGCTTAAAGCCAAGGCTCCAGAATGGTAGTGAAGTAGGAGAGGGGAAAAAAGGAGGAGGAAAAGAAGGTGGGGGAGGAAGACCTGGACCCTTGATACACTGCATGGATCTGCCATATTAATTTTTTACTAACTCCAGCAAAGGGGAATAGGGTTTTCTTTATTTGTTTTGTTTTTCCCCTGTTGTGCCGAGAATCAAACCCAGGGACTTGCATGTGTTAAACACTCTATCACTGAGCTGTAACTCCCAAGCCAAGGAATAAATATGCTTTTGTATTTAAGTAGTTTTCAAGTTTGTTGCTTACCCAACTGCATGAACCAGGTGATACTCCCTCAAAAATGCAAACCTCTTACAATGAAACATATGTACTATTAAACTACATTGTAATTATTAAGCATGTTTGGTTTCTGTGTTTGAAACTTGGCCTTGCTACTTATTAGCCCTGTGTAGATGCTTATAGTGGAAGAATGACAATAGTCATAGAGTTGTTGTAAGCATTCGATGAGATATTACTGAATCTAGCATATGGCATAATGCTCAATAAGTTAAAACTCTTACTATCTGTTTAAAGGAATCCATATACTTGAGATGGAAATCAGTACTCTCATTAAAACATTTACACACAATTGAAAAATCTGATGTTGTGGAAATTTTTAAAAATTTTCCACAAATCAGATCTAAATCATGAGTCTAAACCTAGAAATGATCCTCTGATACAATTTGTATATAAAATTTCTTTGCATTCTTGGTATCTTCCTTGAATTTTTGGTCCTGGTGGGGCAGGACTAGTCTGACCATGGGTTGTTAAATTCTAATTTGTCTCAACTCTCAAGTGATAAATTCTTTTTCTTCTTGTCTGGTTTTCATATGTAAGGAAAGGAAAATATTAAATATTTGTTGAATGAATGAGCAGGTGAACATATGAGTGAATGAGGGACTACTAAACCATAAATTTTTTCTTTCTGCTCATATGATATCAGAAGGGTAGGATGCATCAAAAAAAAAGTTAAATATCATTCACACAACCAGTCTTTGTTCTTAAGTTGAGATATTTATATACAGTAAAAGGTACAGCACTTGAGCATATTACTCATATTACTTGAGTTTTTTTCCTACATATGTAACTGGCAACCTCCAACTGTATCAGTATTAAAAAAAAATGTTCATTACATGAAAAAATTCCTCATGCTCCTTTCTGATTAATAACTCTCTACTCACAGAAGAAATCAATGCTATTCTGATTTCTACCTGCATAAACCAGTTCTACCTATTTTTGCAATTCATATAAATGAACATAAACTATGTGTTAATTTATTCCTAAAAACCAATCTTGTTTAATGCTGTCATAAATGGTATTGTTATTTTTTTATATTTGTTTTTTAGTTGTAGCTGGATACAACACCTTTATTTCACTTGTTTATTTTTGTATGTGGTGCTAAGGATTGAACCCAGGGTCTCGCACGTGCGAGGCGAGTGTTCTACTGCTGAGCCACAACCCCAGCCCCAAGTATTGTTATTTTAAATCTCATTTTCTGAATTTTCCAAAATTTAATTATTGCACTATGACCTTGTATCCATTGACTTCACGATACTCACTTATTAGTTATGACAATTTTCATTTTCTTTTTTATCTTTCTCTGTTCAGAATCTTGTCATCTAACAATGCTTTGATTCTTCTTTTCTAGTAGTAAGGTTTTAATTTATCTTTCTTACCATATTGCACTAGCTATATACTCTAATGTGAATAGAAAGAGTTTGGATATGCTTATGTTATTTCTGACATTCAAGGACAGTTAGTATTTGTCAGTAAATGGGATTTTTAAAAAATATTTTATTTTTTTTATAGTTGTAGTTGTACACAATAATTTTATTGTATTTATATGTGGTGCTGAGGGTCAAACCCAGGACCTTTCAGGTGTGAGGTGAGTATTCTACCACTGAGCCATAACCCCAGCCCCAGTAAATGGGATATTAATTGTAAATATTTATAGGTATCTATTTATAGACTGAAGATTTTTCTTCTTATACCAGTTTGGTGAGAGTTTAGTTTTGTTTTTTTAAAGAAATTGCATTGAATTATTCATTTATATAAAAATGTACAGTATTTCTTAGGAATACAACATAAAATTCATTATTTGAAATATACCATTTGATGAATTTTTAAAAATATATTATTGTATGTATTGTTATGCAAGTACTGAGCTCTTCCTCAAAATAACTGTAGCATTTCATATTCCCACTCGTAATTTATGTGAAAGTTCTAGTTGTTCCACATCCTTACCAATATGTGGGCAAGAATTTTAGTTTCAGATAGACTAATGGATATGTATTAGTATCTCATTTTAGTTTAAATTTGCATTTCCATAATGAAGAACAATGTAGAATTCTTTCATGTTCTTTCTTTTGTCCCTATCTTTGTATGTCTTTATTTTGGTGATGTGCCATTTTATATTTTAACTCTATTCCCTTTGGTCCTGATTTTTAGTTATAAGAATGTTTTGTCTATTCTTGATTTAATCCTTTAGCTGATATATGTATTGTAAACATATATCAGCTTTTTTTCTTTGTTCCTTAAATTCTGTCTTTTGAAAAAAAATTAAATTTTGATCTTCCCTCTCTCATTTCTCTCTTTTTTTAAAAAAAAAGTTCTATATTTTAAAAAACCTACAAATTCTAAGATTATAAAGATTTTCTTCTATGTTTTATTATAGAAGTTTTATAATTTTGGTTTTACATTTAACTCTGTGGTCCACTTTTATTCTTACATTGTTACAGGTAAAGATTTATGTTCAAAAACATTAAAAAAAAATATATATATATATATATATGTTCAACTTTTTTTTCTATATGTATATTCAGAGTTTGTTGAGAAATTTTCCTTTCTCTCTTGAGCTGCTTTGGAATATTTGCCAAAAGTCAATTACATGTGTAGATCTGTTTCTGAGCTCTCTTTTTATTTCTATTAATCTGTATTTTCACTGCTATTGAACTGTAGCTTTAAAGTAAGTCTAAAAATCCCCCCAAAACTCTCCTGTCTTAGTTCTCCTTTTAATTTTTAGACAACTGTGGCTTTGTTAGGTCCTGTTAATATTTTAGTGTCCTCTTATCAGCTTCCTAAAAAAAATTCTACTAGAATTCTGATTGATATTGCATTGCCCCCATAGTTTAAATTCAGATTATCTTTCTTAAAAATAGTTCCCTATCTCTGAAGTGGGTGTAGGTATGTTTAAACACTCTCTGCAATGTTTTGTGGTTTTCAGTAAAGCAGTTTTGGATGTCTTTTGTCAGATTTACTCCTAGGTATTTTATGGTAATTATATCATCTAGAAACAGGAAGTGTTTTCTGGTGCTGTTAAAATTGCCTCTGTTTTCTTGCCACCAATTTTATGGTGGTTGCCTTCTGCCACGCATAAATCAATTTGTGTGCCTGTCTTTCATTAGACAAACTTGACACCTAATAGAGTTTACTCCACCTGTTTGTTTTGTAATTTTGGTTCTCAAATGGACTCAAAAAAAGGTTATGATTTTATAAATCCTCTAACTTTTTGTTTTTTCTATAATGGAATAACATCCTCTGTTGCGTTTGCATCCAAAGCCAACAGAACTGTTCATAAATATTGCTGTTATATTTTACTTTTCACTATGATTTTTTTGTTGTATTGATTTAGGAAGCATCCTTTCTTTATGTTAGTGAAACATTTCATTTGCACTAGATTAGAATTTGTATTCTGGAGTTCTTGGTCATAATATCCTAAAATATCAAGATAATTTGATTAGTAGTTCCATGCCCTTCTCCTATACCCTTATTAATATTTTAAATGTTTGTGCTAGCAATTTGTCTGTTTCTCCCACTATCAATTTTTGTTTCATGTATTTGAATCTCTGCTATTGAATCCATGAATATTTAGGATTGCTATGTCCTCCTGAAACATTTACTCTTTCACCATTAGGAAAATTCTCTTTATTTCTAGCACTGCTTCTTGTGTTAAAGTTTAACTTTGTCTCAAAATAGAACAGTTCTACACTGGATTTCTTAGTAGTATTTGTATAGCATTTCTTTACCATCTGCTTACTTTCAAATTACCAATGTGTAACCTGTCCTTGTTCTTAAGAGAAACGGAGCTAATAAGATAAATACAGAGATGTCATTGAAAATATCCAGATATTGTCCATTAGTACCCAGGTCCTGTCATTTTGTTGACAAAGTGAGGTCTTTTCTATGCCTTCATCCATCCTTCTACCCGTGTACTTACCAAGGGCCTATAATAAAGCAGTTACTCAGCTGTAATTGGGGAAAATATCAATACAAATGAAAACTCCCTGCCAGCAGAGCAGTTGCCCAGCATTTAACCTCACACAAAGTTCTGTTGACATGCAGGCTCAAGCATCTTGGGTTGTATTCAAGGTCAGCTGCTTTGCTGAGCTGCTTGGGCCACCTGCATTTCCCACCTTTTTTGTGATTTCTTTCTGGATTGGGAGTCTCATGCTTATGGTTAGGAGCCCGCCCCCCCCATTAGACAAATAGGCCCATGTTACCCTGGTGTTTTTATTCTATCATTTATTTCTTACATGATATGTCCAAGTGAGCTGGGGTGGGGAACCTAAGTGAATTAATGCAGTACTTGCATGCATATTTACATGGAGAAGGCATAGTTAAATTAGGGTATAGTTTAGTCATAGACAATTGTCCTGGTGTGAAATTGAGGATTCAGTCAAAAGCCTGAAGTCAAAGGAAAAACTAAATATTCCTTTGAAAAATAAGTATAGCCCTTCTTTATCTTTATAAGTTAGGACTAATTTATGTAGTCATTAAATATTTTGGCCCTAAGAAGTATATTTTCCTGTGGCCTAAGAATATTAAAAAACTGCATTATACAAGTTATTAAGTATGGAGTAGAGTCCGTTTTCACTTTAAGAATTACCATTCTTCCCCCACTAATAAATAAAATAGTTGGAGCTTCTTAAAAAATATATATTTTAGTTGTAGATGGACACAATATCTTTCTGACCAAAAATAATTTGTTGTCGTGTTGTAGCTAAAACCATTGCATTTTTCAGCCAAATATGTATAAAATTCTAAATCTTCTGTTTAACTAGTTTGTGGTGGGAGTTTTTAAGTGTAAGAAGCCATTAGAATTTGTGTTTATTTTTATGTGGTGCTGAGGATTGAACCCAGTGCCTTGCTTATGCCAGTGAAGCACAGCTAAAGGATTAAATCAAGAATAGACAAAACACTCTACTACTGAGCCACAACCCCAGCCCAAGAATTGGTTATTGATTCAATCAGTTTGTTCTGTTTTAGTTTTTGGAACTGTAACAATTTACTTTTGAGTATTCCCACTTGATAGCCTCCTACCCACCTGCACACTCTAATGTCAACTGTGTTTGTATAATTGTTAAAAACTTTTGACTTTTTTCCCCTTTGAATAATTCATTATATATATATATTTATTTTAAATATTTATTTTTTATTTGTGGTTGGATACAATACCTTTATTTTATTTATTTATTTTATGTGGTGCTGAGGATCAAACCCAGGGCTTCGCATGTGCTAGGCCAACTCTCTACCACTGAGCCACAATCCCAGCCCCTCATTATTTACGTTTTCAATACCACAGACCTGCTAGGACTGCTGATCATAGATATTACTTAGATACCTCTTAGACCTTGATAGTTTAGGAGATTTCTAACTGCATTTCCATCATGTATTACATTTGTTGTTTGAAATCTGAACTTCTATGTCCCATTTAATTCAGGAAAAGACACAGAGAATCCTCCAACACCTACCAATGGCCCGTATTTGGGGCAGTCTTTATCTTTGCTTCATAAGCGGTGAGTGTAAGAAAAGTACCTTCCGACTAGAGCAAACTACAACTCTTCATTGTTACAGTTCCATTTAACAAATACTTCTTCCATCTCAGCTCCTTTGGAGTTTATAATTAATGAAGCACAAATTTTTAAAAGGCTATCATTATAAATGATCCAAAGATTAAAAAGGAAAAAAATGTGTGACATAGAGTCATTAGGACCAGCATTGTAATTTGAGGCATTCAGTGAAAAATGAAAATGTGGGTTCTTTAATTTAAAAAATAATGGTGAATCTCAAGATGACAACAGCAGCACATAAAGCCAGCTCTGTTGGTGTGATGGGGAAGCGTGGACAGGGAGTTCATTAAGGATATTTCCAGTCTTCAAGCACCCTTCCGGAGTTACAATGATAAGGAGCAGCCATTTCTGCATGCTACGTGAAGTACAGGAGCGCAATCCTCACCTGCTTGAGGAAAAGAGGGTCCTTTGCAGCTGAAGCATTTGGCCCAAGGGAGCTGAATGTATCAGATGAAGCCCCAGAGAGAGGTAGGGATCTCTGGAGGCTTAGCTCTGCCAAGTTGTGTTGGACAGTAAGAATTTGACAAGCAAGCTTTATAAGATCTTTAAGGATTGACAATTAACCCACCTTTTTGTTGTTGTTGTTGTTGGCCTGAACAAATTACATGGATTCTCCACTAAAATTTGTAATGCCGTTTCCATGTCTCTTCCGTATTCTTCTTTCTGGGCTCCCTGGTGGTAAGGGGAAAAAAATGTAACTTTTTATTCCTATCCTTCTTTCTTTCCCTCCTCCCATCTTTCCCTCCATCCCTTCTTGAAGGCCTATCTATACAATATGTCAAAATCTCTTAGGTAGTTTAGGATAATTGGTTTATGAAAGATTTATTCAGTTGTTGGACTGAATAGACTTATTGAGTTGAGTGAAACAGAGAACAAATATATTTCCAAAAACATATTAGAAGAAATAAGAAAAGAATCAGTTATATTATACAAATACTACCTATGCCTATACACACACACACACACACACACACACACACACACACACATCTTTACAGAGCTTATGTATATACATATTGTATGTATATGTTATATATGTACATGCATGTAATATATAAACATGTTACATTTCATATAATCTTGAATTTAGAGTAAAAGGGGCATAACTAGCAGTCTTTCACTTGGAAACCTTTTGTTTTTCCATGAGAGATCTAAATAAAAACTAATTGCTTTAGACTAGAAATAAACTATATTATTTTAAGTTCTGTATGCCTTCATTGGCCATCAATACATATAAAATTAAATGAATAATGTAAGCCTATCTACTTAGTCAAAATGATTTAGTATTCACTTATTCCTTCATCAGTCTTTTATTTGCTTATTCATTCATTCAGTATTCATTTGTTTTCCTCTACTTTATTAAGTGACCATATATTTGCCAGATGCTATGGTTTCTGAAGACACAACCATTAATTTGGTTGATTAGAAAGGTCAAATACCATTTTCAAAAGAGAAGTCACTGTAAACAAGACTAAAAGAACATGAGCTTATACAGTTTTCTAAAATTTGTGTTGATTATTGAATGGATTCCTCTGATGTCTGATGATATGAGTAACAAAGGATGTCTATTTCAGCCATATCAAAGTTTGAATTAGAATAGATCCATAATTTCCAGAGACCTTTTCAGAATAGGCTAAGTATTTATATAGCTCTTTGAAAATCACAATATTAAAAAAATCTTTTAGATATAAACCTTCATATAGGACTAGAATGAAGACAAAAAACATGATTAGTATTTACCATTTTCTGTCAGAGATAGATGTAACAAAGCAGTTACTCCAGCTTTTTCCCTAAAGACTGTGGGATTTTTCTTATCAGGTGAGAATGAAATTTGAAAGTGCAGTCTGTAGTCATTACCTTTGCCTGACTTGGTTTTTGGTACCTCTTAATATAAGCATTATTGTCTTTCTCTTTGTGAGCTCATGTCCAGACGTCACTTGTTCACCAGGGCTAGTGGGGAGATGACAGCAGCCTTTGGCATCATCTGGTGCTGATTGACAAAGGAACATATTGGTAGGATTCTCTAAACTGAGTATTAACAGTGGGAGTCTTTTTGCTGTTATCTGCCTCTTTTAAGATGTATATGAAACTGGAAATATCATTTATTTAATAGCCCTTTCTATTTATATGGTGATTAGCAAATTCTCAAATAAATTAATCTTATTTGTTTAATACTTGACCCTACAAATGGTTTACAATGCACATATCCATTTAAATGAGGTCTAAGATACTGTTACCTCCAGATTTCAAGGGAAATTAAAAGCCAGAGCCCATTTCTCATCCAGTTCCAAAACTATAAGAAGTTTTAGTGTATGAAGAAAAAAAAATCTAATAGAAGATTAGTGGTATTAATATATTTGACATGGTAGGAATTCAGATAGTGAGAATAAATGGGCACTTAATATGAGTAATTCAGCATGAAGAAAAGTTTATTATCTGCCAAGCTATCAGTCAATCAACATCAGTAATAACTGCTTCTCCTTATTAGCACACAGTGTCTAGGCAAAATTAACAGTTGAGATAAAACACACAACCTATGGAAAATTGAAAATGAATACTTCTTTTCCTGCTAATTTATCATTAACATAAATATTGATTTTTATTTATGTAAATTTTATAGTGATTGGTGCATGAGTAATTGCCCATGTGATTGCTACACTTGTTTCAAGGCTTATGAGAGATTTTGCATTTTTATGTACATTTCCATGGAGGCATTATGTAGTAAGACCCACATGGTGTCATCAGAAATGACCCACTTCATAATCCAGCCTTCCTAACTGGAGATCTCAGTAAATCATTCAATTGCTATGAAGTTCAATTTCCTTGCCTCTGAAATAGGGAATAATTAATTTTACCTGTAATGTAGTCATAATTTTGCAGGCAGTTTTTAATGAGACAATGAGACAATGAGGTCTATCCTCTTGGGAGTATATTGTATTGGTAAAGAGGCAATAAGTACATATTATATTTTAGCATCAGATGTTCATATTCACAGGGGTCTTATCACCTGTGATATTATTTTATAAGGGCATTCCTTTTTGTCCAGTTGATTTCTATCTAAAAATATTTAACTATTAGTAACTTCATTTTTAATTTAATTTTATTTTTTATTTGTGGTACTAGGAATGGAACCCAAAGGCACTTAACCACTGAGCACATCTCCAGCCATTTTTTGTATATTTTATTTAGAGACAGGGTCTCACTAAATTACCCAGTACCTTGCTAAGTTGCTGAGGCTGACTGCCTCAGTTTTCAAAGTCTCTGGGATTATAAGCATGTACTACCATGCCTGGCGATATTAGTAACTTTAAAATGCAAGTTATCTGACTGTAGCATGCTCACAAATCTGAGAAAGCTAACCAAATATCCTTTTGTTTGTTTGCTTTAATGGACGCTTGCTATATCTAGTTTCAGGCCTAGATTGTAAACTACCCTTGGTAGGAACTGTGTCTTATTGACCTCAATATCCCCAGCATAAATACAGGGATGGATATAAAATGTACTCAGGATGTTTCACTTCAAGTAGGAGCTGTGAGCAACTCTATATGTAGGTAGAATCTATTCAGTGAATGTGTATAAAATTCATGCCAGAACTGAGATGGGTCTTCTTCCCTCTGCATTACCTTCTGCAAAGCATTCCAATGAGGGTGGGATCTGGATGGGGCAGAGTTTGTATCATAGTAAACATTATTGTCTGACTAAAGAAGAGATTGGGAAGCTGTTTCACTATCTCATTGACTAGTTGAAGCATCATTTAGTTGGAACTGATTTTACCCTTTTTCATTTTAGTATGTAATTTTCACATGAGGTGAGAAGTCTATTTTAAAATCATTTCAAAATTTCCTAACACAATCTGGAAGCTATTTTGGAAATGTGGCATTCCCAGAAGAATAAAGTAGATTGAATAAATGCTAAATGAGTGTATTAAAAAATAGATTGCTTTAAAGATACTCAGGTGTCACCACCATTTTGAAATCATCATTGCTTAGAATTATAATTCAGCTCTTTTTTAACAAGTCAGGTTCAAAAATGCATAAAATTTGAATCTCCAATAAGATTTTTTTTTCATTTAAGGGTCTTGATGGCACATAGAAATACAGTGTCTGCTAACTTGTGTATATTTTCATTTTGTAAAAAAAAAATGCATTTACAGGAATCGGATATCATTTACCAAGTTCATAAAAATGGTTATTTTTCAGTGGCTCCCAGGATTCTTAAAGAATAAAGGTGGCATCCTGGAAATGCCATATAAAAGACCTAAATGAATTCCAGGAGACTGAAGACTTCTGATGCCTATACATGATCTTTAGCAATCATTGTTGGTTCTTGATGCTCATCAGAGTTACTGGGGGCAGCCCGGGCTTTGTGAAAACCTTGGTGTCTGGTGCATCTAACAACAGTCAAATCAGAACCTTTGACAGGTAAGGCCTGGGCACAGTACTGTTCAAAGCTCCCCAGGTTAATATGTAGCCATATTACCTAACTAGCCCAAGAATGACAAATTCATGGGGTCACAACTTTCACTTCCCCAGTCCCTTGATAAAATCATTGTTGAGAGATCTTAACACTCATGGTGGCTGAAACTAGGTTCAAGTTGTTGTTTTTCATCCACTTTTTCCACATAGCCACTATCAACCAACCAATCAACATTGACTCTGCAGTTACAAATCTGTTTGCCAGCACTGAGAAAGGATCTTCTAACTGCTTGGTTCACAAGAAATGTCAGCAAATATTATAGATTGATCAGGTTGCCCTCCATACCTGCTAGCAAATTTCCTGATCCTGGATATTCGATTGGCCATTGTTTAGGAGCAGAATGTATGAAATAAGACATTTCCTTCTTGCCTTAAAGCTTCAAAAGCCTCCTTCTACAACACCTCAGGAGTGTGAGGTTTATTTTCAAATAATATCTAATCCAAACTAGAATCCTATCCTGTATTTATATTTTTAAAAAATTAAGTTGTAGATGAACACAATACCTTTATTTTATGTATTTGTTTTTTATGTGGTACTGAGGATTGAACCCAGTTTCTCACATGGGCTAGGCAAGTGATCTACCACTGAGCCACAACCCCGGGCTCTGTATTTATATTTGATAAAATTAGAAACCTGCAACCTAATTAAAATCTGCATTTTAATTAGTAGCAGACATTATATTTGGTGTTAATGTGTTAAAATTTACAGTTCACCAAAGCAAAGACACCTTGGGTTAAAGAGAGGTGTTGCTTCAGCATTATATACGAAATTTCTACACAAGGATTACTAAATTAACTAAAAGTCATGTTAGTTGAACAACCAGGGACATGTATCTCCTTCCACAGGGTATATATGATACTTTAAAAAGCACAAAAATTAAAGAATTAATGCCCTCAGGCTTCATCCTCCAAAGAGCGATCAATGTAAAATTCTCCTTGTATTCAGAAATACTCATCCTCAACTTTTAGAAAATGTTGCTATTTCTCATTTTAAAAATAACATATACATTACCTAATTACCTCTCCTATGTTACTGTGTTCTGTACTTCCTTAATATTTTTCATCTCAGTTATTCTCTGGTCTCCTGAATTACCTACAAGTACAGAGGAAGTTGGAAAATATTCTCATTAATTCTCTGATAAGGAGTCCACAGTGTCTTCTTGATTGACAGCCTTTATCAGATAATGCTGTCCAAACTCTTCCTTTTCTCTGAAGGGAGGCTTTGGGGAACCCCACACAACTTTGTTCTAGAAGAGTTATTTAACTATCACAAGGAATTTAATCTGCTTTATATACCCAGTGGCGTTCTTGAAATGCTCCTCATTAGAAAGCCAGATTCTAAACCCACCTGTTTCTTTGAGACATAGGAGTCTACTTATCTTTCCAAAATTCACTTCAAAATGGCCAACTCAAAAGAAGCACACATATCATGTGGAGTGAGATGTTGGGGCAAGCTGCAAAATTAGCACAACATTCCTGTTTGAAATTGTAGAAGTATTTAGAGCAAAAGAAAATGATTTTTGATTTATTCTTCTCTTTTCCAGCTTTATTGAGGTATAATTGACAAAATAGAAATTATAAAAGAGGTACATAATGGTTTGATATTACTATACATTGTGAAATGATTACCACGATTAAACTGACACATCCCTCACCTCCATCATCTTTCATACTTAATCATTTGTGCACTTCAGATCTACTCTTGGCAAATCCAAGTACTCAATGCTGTTTTATTAGAGTCACAACTAGGTTGCCTATACATTAGACCCCCAGATTCGATTCATCTCATAACTGATAGGTTGTATTCTTTAAACAACCTACCCTTTGTACCCACTCATTCCATAGTCCTATTCATTGCCTTGGAGAGTTTGATTTTTTAAAACTATACATATAAATAAACCATATAATATTTGACTTTCTGGGTCTGGCTTACTTTCACTGAGTGTAATCTCATTCAGATTCACTACTGTTCTAACAAATGGCAGGATTTCCTCTTTTTTATTGCAATTTCCTTTACCCATTCATTTGTTGACAGACACTTAAATTATTTCCATATCTTGGCTATTGTGAGTAATGATACAGTGAACAAAGGAGCTTAGATGTCTCACTGAGGTACTGGGTTCATGTCCTTTGGAGTCATTTCTGTAGGAGTAGGTTTGAACACAGAGACAAAGATATAAATTAAAAGATCCCCTTAAGGTATGAATAAGTAAACTTGAGTGGGAGAGGCTCTGACAGGATGCTGGCTTGCTGTAGAGAAAGGATGAAGAAGACCCCTGGGGAAATCGAGTTCTGAAGGTTGAGAAAGTGGTCCTCCATGGGAAGAACCAAGAGAAAGGTAAGGTAGTTAAGAAAGAACAGAAGGTGGAAAGAAGGAAAGCAAGATCCAGCATACACAAGGGGCTTCCAGGTTGTAGATGTTAAACAAAGCATTGTAAAAATGAATTTTGGCAAGAGTAGAGGCACTGAGTATTCTCTGATCCCCTGAATTACCTACAACTACAGAGGAAGTTTTTTTAAAAAATTCTCATTAATTCTCTGATAAGGAGTCAACCAGTGTCTTCTTGATTGACAGCCTTTATCAGATGATGCTGTCCAAACTCTTCTTTTTCTCTGAAGGGAGGCTAAAGGGAAGCCTACACAATTTGGCCTAGGAGAGCTATTTAACTATCACAAGTAATCTAATCTGCTTTATAATCTGTACTACTCATTAGCCTGGGATTAATGAGTAAAGATGGATGTCCATGGCAGTAGAGGAGAGTGGCATGTGTTTTGGAGGATTTCCTTGGTGAATTGGATTTGCAGAGAGAGGAACAAAGACAAATCACCCTTTGGTTTTTGTTTCTAATCTCTATCCTCTCTGCAGGAAAATTTAGAGGAAAAGTGATGAATCAAAATCTTGGTCCAAGAGTTGGTCTCGCCCCACCCACAAATGTAAGCAGCTGTAGGAATGTGCTTTGTTGATAGAGCTGGCAGCCCTTAGATGAGCACAGCACCATGGTTTTTAAGTACAATTGCATCATTTATTTAAAAACCACTTCCTTGACCTTATTTGGTGATAAAAATAAACCATTGCCAGAAAGGTATTAGTCTTGGATCTGCTGCCTCTTTGGTCATTGTGAGACCCTGGAGTTTAGTGACAATATCTGAGCAGGTTGCTGTGTCTCAATCTGGAGAGTGAAGTAACTCGGGCTGCTTATCCTTTACATCATGTCCACAGTTTTCCAAAAGAGGTTACCACCTTGCACACTCCCAAAGTCACTGAGGGGACAAATACAGCTACTTATTCCTTCTCCTTGATTCTTTGGCTTCATTAGTTATTTTTTTTTCTTTGCTTTTCTTCAATCACATCCAGTACACCCACTCAGAGCAATTAATTATCTTGGGCTCCTTTGAAATTACTCTCCAATCAAGTAAATATAAAAAGACAGAGTGTTACAAAAAATAATTCTTATATGGTCTTCTCAGTGGATAGCAATTGCATAAACAGAATATGATTTGCTCCTTGGATGTGAATTTAGCAGACACAGAATCAGGCTATCTCCAGGGTATTCTGATAAAAGTCTTGTTCTCTTTCTGGGATTTCGTGATGTCACACAATCATTTTTCAACTTCTTATTCCCTCAGCATATGTTACCACAGCTGTTGTGCAGACCAGATGTACAATTCTTCTTTTAAACAAAGTGTCTACCTCCAAGGTCATGCCACCTTGTGAGTTCATCTGATGATCAGACACACTGAAAAAGCCCGTAAAATAACTTATTGAACCTATAAATCACGATAGCATTTTTTATATTTTAAAGACAGTCTTAGAGAATAAAGAGAGGAATGAAACTTTATTTATACTAGAACAAATCTCTGGAAATCTAGGTGGTGTCTCTTTTGCATTTTGATGTTGGATTTTGCAACACTGGAAGAATTTCACCCCTAGACTGATCAAACTGTGAACTGTTTCCTATATCTGAAAAAAAATAACAACCAAAAGAGATAGAATGAATTATGTATTAATACAGGTATTAGTAACAATATTTCCATTAATATTTAGCCATTAATAATTCATAATACCATAATTTATCCTGATGTTGTGGAATTTTATGTTAAGTAATTTCCCACACAGCTTGAAAATCTGGCCTCAGAACAGAGTTTTGAACTTGGTATTCTTCTTAATATAGCACCTAATTTCCCAAGTTAGCTATGATAATCAATAAACAATTGGAAATTTGGCTCTACCATCATTTGCCATCATTTCCTATATTCTTGCTTTTGCAGTTACCCTAAACATTGCCTAACATTACAAAAGCAATTAGGAATAAGGTTTCTTTCCCAGCTAGACCCCAAATTATCTGTTTGCCAAAGCTGAAGCCTAAATTGAGAATGGAACAAATCTTAGTTTGTAGCTGCTATAATCTCAGCTATAGAGATATCAGACCCCACATACCCATAGTATTACCTTGCACAACATTTTAAAGTTAGGGTTGTACATAAAGGCTGACACATCTGACCCCATCAGCATATATATGGCTGCAAATTGCTTTGAAAATAACAAGTAATGGAATGAGAACAGTCCAGACTGCTGTGACAGGGAATTTATTAGATCACATAGTAAAGAAGTCCAAGAGCAGCTTCAGAATCAGTTGAATCCAAAAGCTCAAATGGTGTCCTCAGGACCCTATTTCATCTTTCTCTGTTTCTCATTTTTGCTTTTCTTAATTTCTTTGGCAATTCTAAATTTGTATCTTTACAGCATCAAATAAAATATTCTCTCCTGAAAGTCAAGGGACTAGTTCTGATGTGAAACACTTGGTGATATGCTGAACTCAAAACTTATCATGGCTGAATCCTATGTCCTTCATCTCAGATTCAGCCCCCTCCCAAACCATAGTATACGCAGGTGCAGCAGGGAGAGGTGGGTTCCTAGGTGTAATGGTTAATTTGAATTGTCACCTTGATTGGAATAAGAGGCTTCTGAGTGTGTCATTGAGAGTGTATCTAGGAATGATTGGCATGTGGGATAGCAAATTGAAGTGGCTATCCTCCCTAAGCATGGACAGCACCATCCAATAGGTTGGAGGCTTGGATGGAATAAAAGTTGGAAGAACAAGGAAGCAGCCACATATGCAAGCTCAATTCTCCTTGAACAAGTTCTGGCTGCTGCGATCACCTGTGGATATCAGTCCCTCTGTTCTTTACTCATCCAAAGCAGACTCTGCCAGTAATTCTCCAGAGAGTTTCCAGAAGCTTCAGTCTCAGACTGAGTAGCACTGTTGATCCCTCTTGTTCTGAGGCTCCAGTCTCTTGGATTCCACATCTACTGGCTCCTCTAGCTCTCCAGCCTGCAGATGGCCATTGTGGACTCTCAAGCTTCTGGTCATGTAAGCCAATTTAATAAATCCCATTTTTTTATAATCATACCTCCTGTTGATTTTGTTCCTCCAGGGAACCCTGACTAATATACTAAGGAATATAGGTACTGTCGGGAAAAAAATATATTGGATGTGCTGAGAAGTTCTACAGTCCACTGATGGCCCTGGAGAAGCTGGGAAGAAGCATACAAGATAAGGTGAGAATATTCACATTAACTTTCTCTCCCTTAACCTCACAGTCTTTATGGAGAATATTTCACAATGGAGGTGCCCAATTATCATTATATGAGTTTTTATAATTCTGCCTTGGAAAATGCAGAAAATGAAGCTCTGGTGTTCTATATGAGAGGTTGTGCTATAAAAGAATGTGGATTAACTACGAACTGAATGGAGCTGTAAATAAATGTGAACTAGACTTAACTCATGAGTAAACCATCTTTGGTCAACCTTTCTGATAACCTTGACCTTCCTCTAATAGAAGGGTTTCAGCTCTCCGTTAGATGACAGATTCTTCCAGAGGATTAGGGATAAGCATAACTTTTCTTCTACCTTATTTTAGCTCTCTGATATCTGTCTTGGATCAGTAAAGTAAGCAGGATTCTGGAAAGGACCTTTTGATCTCTCTTTCCTTGTTACATTCAAGACTGAGTCTCCCTGTGTCTGTCTGAGTTTTCCCTTCACCATCTCTGAGTCTCTGTGTTTCTGTTTCATATCTTGGTCTTCTGTGGAAGTAACCTGCCTAACCACATCATGACAGACCAAGCACCAAGCTTCATCACTCTTTCCTAGCAACTATCTGTGTTTATTTCCTTTGCAGGGCAGGGAGGAGATTCTTTCTCACCTTAGGTTCTTTACTTCTTAGGTCTTACCTCAGAGAGGAGATGTTTTAGTCAGCTTTTTTGATGTTATGAATAAAAGATCTGACCAGAACAACTGTAGAGGAAGAAAAGTTTATTTGAGGACTCACAGTTTCAGAAGTCTTAGTCCAGAGAAGGCTGGCTCCATTTCTCAGCCTCCATGTAAGGCTGAACATCATGGCAGGACAGTGTGGTAGATGGAAGCATCTCACAACATAGTGATCAAGAAGTAGAGAGCATCCACTCTCCAGATTGAAAACATATACCCCAAAGCCATGCCCCAATTCCCACCTCACCCTACCACTTCAGTTAATCCCATCAGGGATAAACTCACTGATTAGGCCAAGGCTATAACCGAATCATTTCTCCTCCAAATCTTCTTGTGGTGTGTCACACATGAGCTTTTGGGGGACACCACATCGAAACCAAACATGACAGGAGAAGATCAGGTGGTATATGTCATTCTGTTATCAGTGGAGGTAGGAATAAAAGCAGAAGTTAATTTGCACTTAATTTATATTGCTCCCAAATCCATGGCAGACTTGTTTAGATCTGTGGAACTCTCTATGAGCCACCTCTGTTCTGAATTATGACCTTGAAAGATGAGTTGGCAGCCACCTTTATTTACATTTTCTAACCAGCTGTATTCTAAAGTTTCTGCTTACTAGATGTTTTCAATGGTTCTGATATATAAATTTTCTTTGATTGGAAGTGAACTCTCTGTTACAAAACACAGATACTTAGTATTTGGTCTAGAAGAAATATGAAAACAAAACAGAACACAGGGCTGTGACCTATTTGACCAGAGAATCCAAATTATCACTCCTGGGGAGATTAGGGCATCTTAAATTTTGCCTGTAGTTCATGGAGTTTGAATATTGACATTGTTTATTTGCACCTTTTATTAAAAGTATAATTGTACCTTTACATTAGGCTTTTTTTAATTTTTAATTTTTGGTACTAGAGATTGAACCAGAGACATTTAATCACTGTGCCACATCCCAAGCCCTTTTTAAAAATATTTTATTTAGAGACAGGATCTCAGTGAGTTGCTAAATTACTGAGGTTGGCTTTGAACTGGTCATTCTCCTGCCTCAGCCTCCTGAGCTGCTGGGATTACAGACCTGTGCCACTGATTGGCTCTGTCACGGCTTTGTGACAACATGCTTCTTTTTTTTTTTTTTCAAAATAACCACAGAAATATTCTCCACATCTTTTTTTCCTGAACTTTGGCATATCCCCATCAATAGACAGGATCGCTCTCCCGTTCTTTTGAGGCTACATGGGCTTCTGTCACCATCTAAATGAACAGAATGAAGAAGTATATTCTATGATGTGTCAGACAGGCTTTCCCCCAGATTTTTTTCTTGGAATACCTGTTCCTAGAATTCAGTCACTATTTTGTGGAGAAGCCCAGGCCATTTTGGAAAGGCCGAGGGTAATTGATCAGTTGCTATCCAAGCCCCTGTAGCATGTAGTTCACTTCGCTGAAATAAATGTTGCTTTTAAGACAGTGTTACCTAGGCATTCTTTTCAACCAGTCAAGCCAGCGAATAGTTTAGCAACTAAATATATGTAATACTCTGACTCATTATGCATAAAAATCAACTGCATGTTCACTAAGGCTTTAAAGAAGAGGAATCTGCTTTATCACAAGACCTTCAGAAAGCTGAACAAATTATTAATCACTTCCACAAATGGAAAATAGTCCAAGTATAGTCAATTTTGGATTATTTTACTTTTGGAATGGAAAGCATAATCTCCATAATCAATATCTATTTATTATATATCAGAAAAATCACATAAAATTTTTTCATGAAAAGGACCAAACAAGATTGTACACATTTTCTTTTCATTATCCATGATCCACTTTGTTTACTGTGAGTATCTTTACAATAAGCTCTTCAGAATTTTAATGACTCACATGTTGCTGTATAAGAGGTTTTATTGGGCTGCTTTTTATATACTCTTATTCATACAATTTATCTGGGTTTCTGTTCTCTACTGAGTCAGTCAGTCCCTGTCATCTTTGAACTCACTCATCATGCTTTCCTGCCTTGGTGATTTTTCTAAATGTCCCATGGACTAGCTGCCATGAAATTCTGTCTACAGAGCTCATTGTGTCCAAGAACTAAGCCAAGTGAATATTATCTGGAAGACTAGGAATGCATTATGTTTAGTGGGTGAACAGAACTCTGCTCCACAGAGCCTCCAGAATTGAATACTGAAAAACAAGACTGTTGGAGACAAAAAGAACAAAGAGAAAAAAAAAGAAAGAAGAAAGAAAAAGAAAAGAAAAACTTTGAACTATTTAATTGAAGTCCCAAGTTGTGGGATTTGAAACACCTCTCGTGTATTTTATGGAAATTTAAAATGGATAACAAGTAACCATTTGGTAAAATCAGTTATTTTTCCTAGGAGGCCAGTAGGTTGGAGCATAATACTTGGTTCGGTTTGGATTTGATCCTGTGGAGTATATAAATTGCTCTCAGTCCATATGTTTATCTTCTCTTCCTGCTATATTAGAATAAACAGTGAAAAGAGTTTGAGTGACTGAATTTTGAAAGTCACCTCATCCATCCATCCATCCATTCACTCAGCACACTCCTTCTGAGATCCATGCTGAGTTCTAGGGAGGCTGCAGCAGTATCCAAGAGCATCCCTGCCTCAGTGGAGCCTATTTTACAGCAGGAGCCAACGGACAACAACTTAAGAAGCACATAAAGTTTTTAAAGAGAGTGATAGATGCACAAAATAGATATTTAAGGAGAATGGTGATGTGATTAAAACAACAACAACTTGCCTTCTCTCAGAGCCCACATTCCAACTAGGCAAACCTGTTCCCCTCTTATAATCTATCCAGAGTCCTATATGTTGTAAATCTGGTCCCAGCCAGCACACTCTTTTACTGTGTCATCATAATAGCCTCCTAACTATTATCTCTTCTTCAGTCCAAGTCTTCCTTATAGTCTCTTTTCATGTAGCCAGAGCTATCCACCCAGTACATGAATCAGATCATTCCAATAACTCTAGATCTCAGAGTTTAAGCCAGAGACCCTGAAATGCCTGTTTTCAAGGCTTTTTCTCAACTGCTCTCCCTCCACCTTGTCTACCCGATTTCCCAACACCTGTGTCCTTGCCAACTCTGTCCTAGAATGCTGGCTTCCTTGCTATTCCTCAAGCAGGGAAGCTGTGCTCTTGCCTTAGGCTCTGTGGTCACCAGAATTTCAAGGTGGTGCCTCAGTTTTCTTGGCCCCTGAAGTACACGTTCCCACTGTCACTTATTTAATCAAATGTGAATCTAGCACTTCTATAATGGGATTTTACAACTATCACTAAAGTAATTTGACTTTAAGGCACAGAGATTATCCTGGGAGAGTCCTGCCCTTATTCTATGAGCCCTTAAATATGAATATACTAGTCTGATCCAGAGGAAATCAAGATTCTAATCATAAAGGGGTTTTGATGTTTGAGGAATTCTTTGTTCCTAGCTTAAAGATGAAGGGGAATGCATAACTGAGAGCAGCCCCAAACTCACAGACATCAAGGAAATGGGAAGTTTGGTCTGGTCTCCACAGGGAACTGAATTCTGTCATTAACATGAATAAGCTTGGATGAGGAACCCCAGATCTACATGACATACACCACCAGTGCCTTCTTTTCAGCCATGTGAGCCCCTGAGCATAGAACCTAGCCTCATTATACTTGGACATGTGATATATAAGATCAATGAAATAATAGACTGTGTCATTTCAAGCCACTACTATGTTTGGGGTAATTTGTTATGCAGCAATACAAAACTAATGCAGTCTATTTGCATTCCCTGTTGTTCATTCCTAGAATATTTTCTCCCATTTATCCCCCAGAGAGCCCTCTGGCTTGCTCCTTCTCTATCTGCAGGTTTCTGTCTTATTGCCATCTCCCTTTTGAAGTCTTCAATAACATCCAGGGCCTTGACACTGCTGTACTAAGTTGTGCAAAGATTTTAATAAAGTAACTGTAAGGATTTAGGCAGGTCATAGGAAATTTGCAAGGGAAAATATAGTACCCTAAGTTGAGTGGGGACACTTTCAAGAGGAGGAACCCGTTGGTAGAAATTTGGGGCAGGGCTGAATCATGAGGACTATTCAACAAGTGCTGGGACCTTCCATGAAGGGAGGCAGCCAGCTATGCAATACCAGAGAGCCGGCCAGGAAGGCAGCACTCCTCAGCACCTCCTCCCTCCTGTTTGTGGTCCAGAAGATAAATGTCACAGGGACAAGTACTTGGCCCAGTTTGTTCCCTGCTTTATCCCCTGGGCCTGGAACAGTGCAGGAACACAGTGCTCCACCCTGCTCAAGTGAAAGCATGAGGAGGCGAGGGAGTATTACAATACTGGTAACCGAGAAAGATTTCTCAACATTTGAACTGAGACTTAACTGATGAGAAGGAGCTGGCCAAGAAAAGAAAAAAGGAGATAAATATTCCAGGTGGAGGAAGTAGAAAATGTCCAGGTCCTAAGGAGGAAATAAATTGGCTCTGCAGGTGGCACAGCTACCTTTGGAGTTAGAAGGTTAGAGATGATGCTAGATTGGAAGAAGGTGGCAGTGAACAGAGCATGGTAAGAATTTTACATTTAATTTTAAATACAAAGAAACAGTTGAAGATGAGAAAATAAGAGACACTTTATATCTTATGCTTTTAATAAACAGAGGAGAAAAAAGGAAAAAAATGAATAGTAGAGTTTGTGAGTCCCATTTTTGTTCCCTGCCCTGCTCTGCCCTTTCTTTGGGGTAGCATCTAGATGGATTCTCCCAGTTTTTTTATGTACTCATTCTTTGTTATTTAGCTGTATGCTACACCTCATAGAGTTCATGTGGGTTGGCCCTGGTTGCAGTTCAGTTGGAATTTTCTGAGTTTATTTTTGTAAAGCAACTGCCCCTAGGTATTGTCTTTGGCAGTGAATGATGAAGGCAAAGTTTTCTCCTGTTTTATCTTCAGGGTCTAGAAGAACAGTAAGTGCTCAGCAGTTGTTAATTATTAAGACATTTTATTGTTAGCTTTTACTGGACCAACTTAGGAGTAAGTGAGCAAAAATAAAATAACTAGAGTCAGAATGTCTGTGATCAAATCCCAGCTCATGATCTTCTTAGCAGGGCAACATTGGACAAGTCTTCAGTTTTGCTGGGGTTTAGATTATATTCTACAAAATGACAAGGATAATACCATTTTGTTAGTGGTTAACAAATTAGAAAATACATATAAAGAACATAGATCATTATTATAATTGATAAGTATGAAGCAATTACTCTCGACTCTCGGCAGATGCCACAGTGTATATGGTGAGTTAAAAGGGAAAAGGATTCTTTCTTTTTTCATCTACTCACTCCCACCCACAGGAGAGGAGGCTAGCATTGGTGTTCATAAAGCTCACTCAGAGCAGAAAGGAGATGTTCTCCTAGGAGAGAAACTGATGAAGGAGAAAGCCAAGTATGGAGGAGACAGAAATGGAGCAGGAATTCTAGAGCACTCTGCAGACTAGAAAAAGGCTATTTAGATCTAGGTACAGTGAGCACCAGACCCCCACTCCCCCACAATACTACTTCAGAGGCCATACACAGGCTTGAGAAGGCTAGGGGTCTAAAACAGAAGATATGTGGCTTTGATGGCTCAATGATATCCCTGAGATAGATTATTAGGCATAGTTAGCCAGCTTGTCTCCAGGGGACCCTACCAGACAATTTACATATTGCCCTCGACCATGATTGAATGAAGACAACAGGGTCTTCACCTATTTTGCAAACACCGCATAAGCTCCCTGAATGCTTATACAACCTGGGAAGTGTAACTGTCACCTTCCAGCAGGAATTAAATTGATTTCTTACCACTTTGGTTAATGGGATCTCCATGTCAGATGTAATTGAATGTAGAAAAATAATATGGTCCAGGAAAATGAAATGCTAAGCTATTCCAATACTTTTGATGATATAGATGATTATTAGTAAATATTCAAAGGAGTGTATCTCCATCACCTGTTTTCCCATGTGTCATTTCCAACTTTAAGACAAATGAATTATTTGGACTAATGACATTCATTAAGTCTCCAATCAAAAGATTTCTGAAGGGGTGCATGTAGAGCTAATGCACAGATAGGTACAGAAGTTTACTTTCCATCTACTCTTTTAATCCTGGGATCATTGAGATGGAAGGAATCTCAGAAGACGTTTTAATATCTCTCCTTGTCTTTGAGAAAGGCTGAAAGCATTATTTTTCCTTGGTACTTTCCTTTGGGATTATTCTGCTTACTAAAGTCTGTTATTTTCTTTGTAGGTTTGTATGATAAAACTAGATGAGCTGAAGTATGGCCCCCTAAAATTGCGTAATTCAACTTGACTTTTTAAATGGCTGTCTCTGAAATGCAGAAATGCAAAACAAAATCAACAATGTTTTAATGTTCCTTTGTTACAATGGGCATTTTTGAAAACCAGGAATGCATTTGTAGTGCTTGCTGGTCTCCCAAGAGACACATCAAACAGTGCTCCTCTTGGTGGGCTGGTTTGATGGCACCGAGGCATTCTTTTCCTTGAAGCATCTCAGTAGTTTTATAAATAAGAAATGTGAATTCTCTTTTAGTGATGAAGCTCTCCTTCTGTTCTCCCAATGAATCCTGATCTAGTTTATGGAGTTTTTAGGACTAAATTACTTGCAGTGGAACTTTTCAGCTCCTGGCTTATGTAGGAAAAGGATCATTGCTTCTGAAACTTTTTTTTTTTTTTTTTTAAGATGCTTTACTGAGAGTACAAGATAGTGAATAAAAAGAACTGTGGGGTCAAATTGTCTGGGTTTGGACCATCGCTCCACTGACTTCCAGCTGTGAATACATGCATTCTCCTGAAAGCTGACCTTTAGGGACTTGGCTGCAGAAGTTGGGAGTTGATCCTAGACTTTGAGGAAGTGGGAAAGGGAGAAAAGACAATGAAGATGTGGTTTTTCTTAAATATATATTTTTCTTTCAATATTTTTTATTGGTTCATTATAGTTGTACTTAGCAATGGGATTTGTTGTTACCTTTTTTTAAGTGTTTCAAATTTATTTTATTTTTTTAGTTGTGATGCTGGGGATCAAACTCAGGGCCTTGTGCATGCTAAGTAAACACTTTACCACTGAGCTACATCCCCAACCCTGTTATTACATATTTGTATATGCACAAAATATAAAAATATAATTTGGCCAGTATCACTCCCCAGAACTACCCCAACCCCCATCCTCCTACATGCTAGTCTCTTTCCTCTACAAATCTCCTTTTGATTTACATGAGATCTTCCCATTCCCAACATTTATTTTTCTTTTTCCTCTCTAGCATCCACCTATGAGAGTTTGACCTTCTGAGTTTAGCTTATTTTACTTAACATAATGACCTCAAGTTCCATCCATTTTCTTGCAAATGACATAATTTAATTTTTCTTTGTGGCTTAATAAAACTTCATTGTGTAAATATTACATGTTTTCTTTATCCATTCCTCTGTTGATAG
The DNA here is from genome assembly GCF_052094955.1 of Ictidomys tridecemlineatus. Taxonomy (NCBI): domain Eukaryota; kingdom Metazoa; phylum Chordata; class Mammalia; order Rodentia; family Sciuridae; genus Ictidomys; species Ictidomys tridecemlineatus. The sequence continues at coordinate 44,581,812 of NC_135492.1, read as the reverse complement.
ACATTTGGACTGGTTCCATAGTTTGGTTATTGTGAATTGTGCTGCTATAAACATGGGTAGACATGTATCACTACAGTATGATGATTTTAATTTTTTAGGATAAACATTGAGGAATGGTACAGCTGAATGGTACTAGTCTTTTGAGGAGACTCCAAACTGATTTCCATAGTGGTTGTACCAATTTACAATCCCATTAACAGTGTAAAAAGTGTTCCTTTTTCTCCATATCCTCTCCAGAATTTATTACTGTTAGTATTCTTTTTTCACAATATCTTTATTTTTGTTTATTTATTTTTATGTGATGCTGAGAATCGAACCTAGTGCCTCACATGTGTGAAACAAGTACTCTGCCACTGAGCCACAACCCCAGCCCCTACTGTTAGTATTCTTGATGACCACCATTCTGACTGGTGTGAAATTAAATCTCAGTGAAGTTTTTATTTGTCTTTACCTAATTGCTAATGATATTGAACATTTTTTTTCATTTATTTGGCATTTGTAATTCTTCTTTGAAGAGGTGTTTTTTTAATTCATTCGCCTATTTATTAATTGGGTTATTTGTTTTTTCTGTTAAGTTTTTTTAGTTCTTTGTATGTTCTAGATATTAATCATCTGTTAAAAGAGTAGCTAAAAAGGGAATGTGTTAATGGTTGGTTAGTGTGGTAGGCGACTGGGGCTTAATCCAGCCATGGTCTTCCTGAGGTTCCCCATAGAATGTGCTTTGGAATTGCTCCATGAGGGATGGGAGAGCTGGATTGTTTATGGAGTGCCCTCCATTTCTCATGGATTCAGAGTTCTTCCTGGGGTATTAAATCCCAGATTCTCCACAGCTGCCCACACAGGAGCTGAATAAACACACAAGGAGTTGCCAGGCCAGGAATCAGAGAGGCTGGCACTAGATTGGGGGAGGTCTTAGAGTTTTGGGGAGACCTCAGGTGTGGACTGGGGATATGAGATATGCATCAACAGTGATCACTACATATCTTTTTTTAAAAAAAATTCTTAGATGTTAATGAACCTTTATTTTATTCATTTACTTATATGTGGTGCTGAGAATCGAAACCAGTGTGTCACACATGCCAGGCAAGTACTCTATTACTGAGCCACAATCCCAGCCCTGTGCTACAGACCTTCATATATATGAAAAATTGTTTTTTTTAATGAATCCGTCATTGAGAAAAATCATATACTGCACATTCTACCAGCACTATACAATGCCGATAGAGAATACAACACTGCAGTTGCTAAGTGAAGTGTTCGGACCAATTATATTAATACCTTCCCAGTAACTGGTGTGGTGAAAGGGTAACAGTTCAAGGTTTAACACCACTGTTTTCTCATGGAGTATGCACAGGGACATCTGCTTTGTGCATCAAAGATTCATGAATGACCCTAGAAGATTTTGAATCTGTCTTCTTAGCAGGAAACTGGCATTGCAAACTGGTAGTTTGGGGTTTGCCTCTTTTCTCTCTGCATGGATCAGAGTTGCTCTACTCTGTGACTGTGATTTGCCACGTGCTGTGTGTTCATGGGATGCTGTTTTGATGTTGCCAAGGCAGGGAACAGTTTTTGAATCACAGGAGAATTGGAAATAGTCTAGTCTTCTGTGCAGCTTTGGACAGTTGTATATAACCCCATCAGCCACCCTCTCTCCAGCGTTGGTTGAAAGGCATCTTTAGGCTGTTGCCATGGACTTCATGGATTGTATCTGTAGATATGTAAAGTGTTATTAACCTCATTTGCAGACTGAGGACCAGCATGTCAATCATGCATCAGAATCACCTGCTGGGCTTATCGAAACACAGATAGTTGGGCACTGTCCCCCAAGTTTCTAATTCCCATTTTAGGAATTTGCATTTTTAACATCTCAGGTAAAGTTGATGCTGCTGCCCTTGGATGACACTTTGAGAACTGATGAAAAAAAAAAAAAAATATATATATATATATATATATATATGCCATTTAATATTTATCTTTGTAGCTAGATGGTCTCAGCACTAGATGTCGCATCTGTCTTATTTAATGATCTTTCTGTTGTTCAGGAAGTGACACATGGTTCCAAAATATCTGTTGAATAAGAAGATGCCCAAATCTAAGATGTTAGTTGAAACCATGCCATTGCCTGTGAACAAATGATGCATCTCTGCATTGAGCATCTGCTTCTTAGGTTTGTTTCTCAAGCTCTATTTTCTGGAACTCTGGTCTTCTTCTGACCATCGATACTTGCCTTTTAAGCTCTTCATGGCCACTTGTCGTTCTGGCTGACAGCTGACTTGCTGGTTCCTTAGTTGGCATTTCTCCTGAGTAAACTCGGGGATCCCATATCCTCTCTTGCGGCTGACCTGCTTTGCCTCCAGTTTTACCATCTGTAGTCTGTGGTCAGTGTGTCGTCTGTTGTCTTCATTTAACCTCTGGCTTCTAAGGAGCATTAAAAATTGATTTTAAAAACCACAGCCTGTCTGGGTTTCATCCCTAAAAACTCCTCTGAATGAAACAGGAAAGAAGCCAATGATTTTTCTCCCCCTTGAGGGGTTGCTGTTATTAAAATGAAAATAACCTTTGGCTCTTATTTTTCGTGTGTGTTCATAATTGCTGGTGCCCTTAAGTTGCCTTCTGGCACAAATGCTGTGTTAAACAAAAATCCACATGTAGATTGTCAAGATCCTATTCCTTAGAGTATGAGAAAAACGTGATTTTCCTGAGATAGTGACTTCAGCAGATGTGCACAGAATTACCTATAGAGGTTTGTAATGCAGTTTCCTGGGCTCCAACCAAACATTCCTGAATAGGACCCAGAATCTCTTTGAAGGGCCCAGGAATTGGCAGCTCTGGCAATGGCTATAACTACAATATAAAAACAATTGCCCTTGACCTGGGGTTGGAAAGCATTTTCTGTACAGACCCAGACAGTAAACATTCTCAACATTACTGGCTGGATGCTCTTGTAATTATAGCACAAGAGGAAGTGTAGCAATATGTAAATGAATGAATATAGCTCTGTTTCAGTAAAAAAAATCATTTATGGATGGACACTCATATTTGAATTTCATATAACCTTTTCCTGTGTCATGAGACATAAGAAAAGAATCCTTTGTTTTTGTTAACCACTTAAGAAAAAATGTAAGAATCCTTGAGTCACGAGCCTTGCATACCCAGGCCCATGGGTTGTGGTGTGCTGCCTTCTGTCACAGACAACTCAGTAAGAAGACAGTGGTTTTCAGAGTTCTAAGCTCTCATTGTAATGGTGACATCCACAATTGCAGAAGAGCATTTCAGACTTTCGGTGTCCTCTCTCCTTGAACTTTGAGAAAACTCAGGAGGTGAAGAAATGTCAGAGAATTGGGGAAAGGAGACAAGCAGTTGGAAATCAAACTGTTCATACAAGCTTGGAGGCCTCATGATGCTTTTGACTATTTTTGGCAACTTTATAGATGATGGTGTGTTGAGAAGACTCAAGAGTCATAGGTTTAGAACTCTAAGTCCTCATAGTTCTCATGGTATTAAACCTGCCTTTGGTTCCAGGGCTAGCCTGGACCTGAAGTCCATCTCCTGGACCACATGATTAGTGTTGTAATGGAAATGGATAAAACAGTGCAATTAGAGCCAGGGACACTGTTCTATTCAGCAAATGCTTGAATGTAGGCAGATACTCATGTTGCTAGATTTGAACCTTGTTGACTTTAAGGGTAGATCTTTAGCAGCCATCTGGGTTCAGTAATGAACAAGTGTCAATAATGAGAATGGAGTCAACTCAATTTACATGAAAACAAAACTATTAATAGAAAGTCATACAAGTCTTGATTAATACCTCCCTTGAAGTGATCCTAACTTCTAGGTTTCCCACTACATAATCAATATATTCTGTTGGAGCCAGGATGCATCAGATTTTCTGTCACTTATAATCTACGTAGTCCTAACTTATATAACTGCCTAATGGTTCCAACAATTTATACATTTCTGTCTTTGAAATCAACTTATGCACTTGGCTGGTCCATAAAATCAGCTCTTCCCTGCAGCTTTGACTGGAACTTAAATGGCCAGAATTTAAGAAATATAATGGTTTTAACTGCACTGAGAGAAGGACTGTCAATCTTTCTCTTATGTCGTTGCTTCATGATGACTTTTAGAATGGCAGGAGACAAATAAAAGAGACACAACTCTCATTTCCAATAAGTGTAGAAATTAGATGCCTTAAAAAAATGACATGTACAGAGATGGATCCCCAAGGTCTTAATTATCATAGAATGAGATTTGGGGATAAGGAGGAGAATGACAGGTTTTCATTTATTTAAGTCATTTTGTCCTGTATTATATGTCAGATCGTGTTTTCTAAAAACATAAGCCCCGTGTTTGCTATGCATATTTGACTGCTTAAAAAATGCCCTATTCATTATTATCATTTGTAACTTTAGGAATGCTCATGTGTACTGCTGTCTTCAAAAACCAGAAAGGCCTGTGTACAATAAAAGGCACAGTTAATCTAAACCACTCTGCTCTGCAGATGCAACTAAAGTGGCACTGATGTGAAGTGACATCATTCACCTTGCATGTCACATAGTCTCAGGCTGTCTTAGTCTATTTGTACTACTGTAACAGAGTTCCACACACTGGGTAATTTATGAGCAGTAGATGTTTATTTCTTATAAGCGAGGTAGCTGTGAAGTCCAGGATCAAGGTGCCAGCCGGTTCTGTCTGGTAAAGATCCACCCTTGGCTTCCAGAGTAGCCCCAAAACAATGAATCCTCTGGAAAAGGAGGAATTCTGGGAACTCTCAGGACACATGGTGTCAGAAAAAAATGGCTTGAACTCCCTCTCTCAAGCCTTTTTCAAGGGGACCTGAGACCATTCATAAAGGAGAAGCCCTCATGGCCTAATTACCTCCTAAAGGCCTTATCTGTTAATACTATTGCAATGGTAACACCTGAGCTTTGGAGGGGACACAGTCAAATCACAGAACAGACCCTGGAATATCCAGTGAACACTTATTACCAGTGAACACTTTTGCTGAGTGTTTGGACATTGACCATCCATTATATAAAGGAGTAATTAATATGTGAGCAAAGTTTCATGTCCTCCAATTCCGCTCTAGATCATTAGATTCCACCAATGTGGATTTCTTTTCTTTTATTTTCTTTTTGACTGGGGACTGAACCACTGAGGTCATTTAACCACTGAGCCACATCCCCAGCCCTTTTTATTTTTTGAGACACGATCTCTCAGAGTTGCTTAAAGCCCTGCTAAGTTGCTGAGCCTAACCTCAAATTTGTGAGACTCCTGCCTCAGCCTCCCAAGTTGCTAGGATTATAGGTGTGCACCATCACGCCCAGTTACCAAAGTGGATTTTGAAGGTGAATAATGCACAAATTTTCCTTTTTAATGTTAAAACTCATAGTAAGTTAGGTATAAATTTGAAAAAGTGTGACCTGGCATCCTGTTTAATATAGATTATTAATTTTTATTCTCTATGATGGTAAAAATGTGAGAAGCATGTTTCACAAGACTAGAACTTTGATAAATCTTGAACTTCCAGTATTGCATTCTGATAACTGTGTGGTGAGGGGGAAATACAGAAGAATGTGAATACCAGCAGTCAAGGAGACATTTTAGAGTCTGGCTACCACCCATATAGAGAGTTTTGATATTTTTATTAAAAATAGAGTTATTCTAGGGCTGGTGTTAAAGTTTAGTAGTAGAGCATTTGTTTAGCATGTGTGAATCACTGGGTTTGATCCTCAACACCAAATAAAAATAAATAAATAAGCCAGGCACAGGTGGCTCATGCCTGTAATCCTAGCGGCTCTGGTGGCTAAGGCAGGATGATCGAGAGTTCAAAGCCAACCTCAGCAAAAGCGAGGCACTAAGAAACTCAGTGAAACCCTGTCTCTTAATAAAGTACAAAATAGGGCTGGGGTGTGACTCAGAGGTTGAATGCCCCTGAGTTCAGTTCCTTGTATCAAAATAAATAAAAGATATTGTGCCCATCTACAATTAGTATTTTTTTAAATAGAGTTATTCTATACACCTGTATTTACAATTTTTTCAAGTAAAAGCCCTTGAGTATCATTTTCCTGATTGGTATATATGGATGAATTTGAATCATTGTTCCCATGGTAGCTGACATTGTGATCAGTTTATTTCATCCCTATTGATTTTCATAATTTTTGTTACTGTAAAGCAATACATATTTTTGCAAGTGGATTCTTGCACAATTGCACTTTTTATAGAGGCTACCAAAAGTAGAGGTGCCTCATCAAAAACAGGTTTTTAATTTTTCTGTTGCCATAGACATTTCAGGAGTTCAGAAGAGAAACAACATTTAATTTGCACCAACAGTACTCAGATGTACTCATTTTCTCTTATATGCTCAGGACTTGAATATTATTTATATAAACGTTGTTAATTGCAATGGGCAAGAGAAATGCAACCTCATTTTTCATCTAATTTACATTTTTCCCTATTAGTGAGCTTGATCATTTACCAGGTGTAATGATGACCTGTGTTGTCTTTTCTGAAAGTTATCCACTTATAACCTTTCTATGGGATTTGTCTTTTTTTTCCCATCAATTTATTGGAAGTGTTAGCCATTTGCATATAGCGTAAGTATTCATTTCAGTCTCTCTGGGAAGCTCACATTCATTCTCTTGAAAAGAGTACTGGTCTCCATTTCCCTCCTTTTGTACTTGTTATGCCTAAAAGTCCACCTGGGTTCACAGGGGTCAAACATACACAGATATTCTATGTCACTTACTTCTGTAGAACTTTAAAATTCGGGGAGAAACTGGCTGTTGACATTACTAAACGGATTCTTCTGCCCCAGAAAGTGGTGAATTAAGCAGTCTGTTGACTTTAAGATTACCTTGGAGATAGATCACAGAATTTAAAATGCAGTCACTCAGAAAGCAAAATTGCCAGGGAATAAAAGGCAATAATTACTATCACTCTTTTTCTGCAACTAGTGAAATAAAAATGGGGGAGGTACTCCCACTCTAAACCTTGAAATCTCAGCAAATACCAAGAGACTCTTCAGATCACATCTGGTGATCAAAGCAGCAATCCTTAGGGTAAGCAAAAACTGCAAACTTCCCTTTCTCTGTGTGTTTTAAAACCCAAACTACTTTGATTGCTTTTCTGTCTAAACCCAATAAACACCCTTGACCTTGAATTATACTGTGAGGAGATAAAAATCTGGTAGCTGGAAGAGAGGAAGAGAGCACTAAAAATGAATTCCTTGTTCTCTGGCATTTTAATGAACAATGGCTCCTAACAAATCAATAAAGACAGTATGACGAGCAGTGATTAAGTGATTTTTTTAAAAGATAAAACCTCCAATATAATCAATTTTTAATATATTGGATATCTAAAAGCACATCTCTTGGATTATTATTACTTGCATTGTTTAGGAATTAGTTTAGGCAGATTAGCAGTGAGCAATATGTGGGAAAATAGTGCATAACAAATTATATATATGCCTATATATACATATATATATATACATACATACATAAACATATATTTATATATGTATGTATAAAAGCACACACACATATGTGTGTGTGTGTGTGTGTGTGTCTCCCCCCCCACCACCATCAATACCATAAAGTACTTAAGTTCTTATCATGCTGTTTGGGAAAATTTGTTAGTAAGAAATATATTGCTTTTAGTCATGTAGAAAATAGGTTCTTTGTTTCCAGAGAACAGTTCCTGATAGTATCATTAAAGATCAGTGAGACTGCATTCATAATACCTCTTTCTTGCTCTACCATTGCATTGAGATAGAACAGTGTAGAAGTCAGGATCATTATTCACAAATAAGCATAGATGAATGGATAAAAAAATGTGGTATAATATTCAATGGAATATTACTTAGCTTTCAAGAAGAGTGAAATCATGGCATTTGCCAGTAAATATTTGGAGGTGGAGAATATCATGCTACACAAAATAGGCCAATTCCATAAAACCAAATGCCAGATGTTTTCTCTAATATGTGGATGTTAATTCACAATAAGGTGGGGGGACACTGGGGAAGAATAGCATTATCTTAGATTAGGTAGAGGAAGTGATGGGAGGGAAGGGGAAGGGATGTGAGGATAGGAAAGACAGTAGAAGGAAACAGACATTATTACTATATGTATATATGTGACTGCCTGACCAATATGATCCTGCAACATGTACACTCCGAAAAATGAGAAATTATATCCCATCTATGTATGATATATCAAAGTGCATAAATGTATTCTCCTGTCATGTATAACTAATTAAAACAAATTAAAATTTAAAAAAGACCTTTGAGAATCCCCCACAGAACCAGATGGTACAATCAGATGAGGGTGAATCCAGGTGTTGTGATTAACAAAGGTGTGATTTACAAAGGCAGGGTAGAATTTAGTTTTTTGAGGGGAGGGGGCAGTACCAGGGATTGAACTCAGGGGTACCCAACCACTGAGCCCTCTTTTGTATTTTGTTTAGAGACAGGGTCTTACTGAGTTACTTAGGGCCTTGCTTTTCCTGAGACTTGCTTTGAACTCTTGATCCTCTTGCCTCAGCCTCCAGAGTTGCTGGGATTATAGGTGTGTGCCACCACACCTGGCCTAGAATGTAGTGTTTTTGCTGTTGTTGTTCTAATTAGTTATACATGACAATAGGATGCATTTTGACACATTGTACACAAATGGAGCACAACTTCTCATTCCTCTTGGGCATACATGGTGCAGAGTCACACCAGTAGTGTAATCATACAGGCATTAGGATAATAATATCTGTCTCATTTCACCAACCTTCCCATCCCTACATCCACTCCCCTCTCCTCCCCTCACTCCTCTCTGCACAATCCAAAGTTCTTTCATTCTTCCCTGCCCCCTGTCCCATTATGGATCAATATCCACTTATCAAGGAAATCATTTGGCCTTTGGTTTTGGGGGGTTTGGCTTATTTTGCTTAGCATGATATTCTCCAACTCCATCCATTTACCTGCAAATGCCATAATTTCATTCTTCTCTAAGGCTGAGTAATATTCCATTGTGTATAGGTATCACATTTTCTTTAACCATGGAATGTAGTTTATTTTTTTATTTTTATTTTTTAAAGAGAGAGTGAGAGAGGAGAGAGAGAGAGAGAGAGAGAGAGAGAGAGAGAGAGAGAGAGAGAGAGAGAATATTTTTAATATTTATTTTTTAGTTGACGGACACAACATCTTTGTTGGTAGGTGGTGCTGAGGATTGAACCCGGGCCGCACGCATGCCAGGCGAGCGCGCTACCGCTTGAGCCACATCCCCAGCCCCGGAATGTAGTTTAAATAACCAAAAATTTCGGGTCAAAAAGCAGAGGAGCTATTCCTAACTGGAATGTACTTGGACAAGGGTAGAAAATATAATCAGGACCAGGAAAAGGGAACCATATAGAGAAAGAATTCTTGAAAGAAAGCGAGGCCTTGATTCAAGAAGCACATCGAGCTGGAGGTGACATTGCAGTGATGGTCCCTGTGAAGTCAGCAACTTGATGTGCCTTCTTCCACTCTCAAAGAAAACGTGGAAACTCACTGTTTAGCTTATATAATCAAGTCCCTTGGAGCAGAAAGGGGCTGAGGAAGGCTTTGGAGTGGAAGTTAAAAGATGGTCCATTGGGGAAACTTGTGCCTCTTTTTTTTTAACAGTACAGGTGATCTTTGGGTTGTGTCCCAATAAACCCATTATAAATTGAAAACATCATGAATTGAAAATGCATTTAATACACTTCACCTACTGAACATCATATCCTACACTACCCTACCCTAACTATTCTCAGGACACTTCTATTAGCCTCCAGTATGGCAAAACCAGCTAGCAGGAAGGCTGTTTATTTGAAAATAAAGTATTGACTATTTCATGATTTATTTATTTAAATTGAAAAACAAGACATGTATGGGTATTGTACGCTTTCCACTGGATATGTAACACTGTTCATAGCATTATGTAGTCAGAAAATCATAGATTGGAACAATTCTACATCGGGGATCATCTGGGAGGATAATAGGCCTGGCCTTTGGCTTTTCTCTGGTCAGTGATGTATAAGAAGTGATGTGTTTGCTGCTACCAAACAGAGGCTCTAAGAACCACCCTGTGTTTCCCAGGCTCCTGTACTTCGTCTCTACAGAAATACACATTTCTATGGAATCTAAGCTCCTGTGTGACTCTGCTGATCTGAACCCCCTTCCCAATCATTAGTGAAATGAAGTAAGGAAGAAATATACTTAATGTTTTTGAGATGAGGGATTAATGTGTTGATAGTTATTGTGGTATAACTTTGGCTATCCTGGTTGATATAGGATAGCATTAAACCTCTGAAACTCAGTTTCTTAGTTTGAAAAATGGGCCTGGTGACTCTGAAGGCAATTCACCCTCCTAAAAAAATATCAAACTGCTTCCCAAGTATTAGACAAACTGTGAACTCAAGCTCTTGCAGGATGCAGATTGTCGTTTTCTCCTTTTTTATGTTTTTAAATTTTATTTAATAATTGAACCCAGAGGCACTTTACCACTGAACCACATTCAGCCTCTTTAAAAAAAAATTATTTTTTGACAAGATCTCACTAAGTTGCATAGGGTCTTTCTAAGTTTCTGAGGCTGGCCTTGAATTTGTAATCTTTCTGCCTCAGGCTCCTGAGTCTCTGGGATTACTGGGGTGTGCCACAGTGCTCACCTTTCTTTCTTTTTTTTTTTTTTTTTTTGTTCTAATTAGTTATACATTGTAGCAGAATGCATTTCCATTCATTGTACACAAATTGAGCACGACTTTTCATTTCTCTGGTTGTACACCATATAGTGTCGTACCATATGTGCAGTCATACATGTACCTAGGGTAATAATGTTTATCTCATTCATGCCCCATGCCTCCTCCCAGTCCCTCTTTCCCCTTTGCCCATTCAAAATTCCTCCATTCTTCCCATGCTCTCCATTCCCACCCCTCATTATGGATCAGTAATCCCTTATCAGAGAGAACATATGGCCTTTGGTTTTGGGAGATTGGCTTACTTCACTTAACATGATATTCTCCAACTCTATCCATTTATCTGCAAATGCCATAATTTTATTCTCTTTCAATGCTGAGTAATTTCCATTGTGTATATATATCATGTTTTTTTATATGTAGCACATTATATGTTTAATCAACATTAATCCCTTTGCTACCATGGTTTCTTTAACTATTCATCAATTGAAGGGCATCTAAGTTAGTTTCACAGTTTAGCCATTGTGAATTGAGCTGCTGTGAACATTGATGTGCAGTGCCTGGCTCAGTCTTTCACTCTTTCTTTTCTTTTTTCTTCCTTTTCTTATAGTTGAAATAACAATATTTCTAACTTATCAAGTTCTTTAGGACTTTGAATAAGTCATTTTGAAAATGTGTGTTTACAAATTCCTGTTTAAGGCTGATTTCAAACTCTGAAGTGATCATATCTAACAGAGATGTGAATTACTTCATTCTCAAGCCATTGGACTCCTCTATGCTTTTATTGTAGAGTCAATTTTCAGAAATACTGTTTTCATCCAGGATGCAATGGTAGAGGTACTCAATTCTGGTTAATACCACTGTAATCTTGTGTAGGATTCAGACCAAATGGGGGGAAATGTTTTTCCTGGGTTGCTCATAGCTCTCTGGTCTATATTTATATTGCCTGTTGTTGTGGTTCTGTATGTAAGCTTCCATGATCTTTTGGAATAAAAGCCTGGCATTCTGGCTATTCAATGTTGATTCTTTCCCCTCATTAAAAATGAAGAATAAGTATGTTTTATAAGGCAAATATATATATGCTAAAGCTCTTAGGAGAACAACATCTAGCAAGTCATAAGTTCTCTTAATAGCATCTATATATTGCCACTGATACATGTTTGATCACCAGAAAAGAATGCCCTGCGAGCTTCCCATAATTGAAACACACAGAATGAAGGAAGATAATTGAAATATAGCATGTGGATCTGGTCTGACCCCCTTAGTCAGCTGAGACTTTACAATTTGCCATACAGATATTTTGCTTCCTGAACATTGTTTGGCTATCTATTAAAAATCCCAAACCTCTCACAGGTCATCTTGAATGGAAGACCAACAAAATAAGGCACTAATTGCTAAGGACAGAAGACAATGCCTTTGATGGGGAATATTTTTTTTTCAATTTAGTATTTTGGCACTTCCTGTTGTTCAGACAGAAACAGAGCTATAAAATAGACTCTCAGAGGTCCCTTACATGTTAGTGGACTTGGTCTCCAGTGGGATATAATCTTGACACCTTCAAGCAATGCTACTTATAGCATTGTGGCTCCTAAGCTTTTAATCACTACTAAATGACAACCCTGGGTTCTTACTGAAAAGCAGGCTGGATTTCAGTTGTTTGAGTGTTGATCTCACATGGGTCTCATAAAGTTTCCATGTAATAGAGGAATTCGTTTATAAAAGTCACATCAAACTGTAAGTAGACTTTTTAATGTTCTTGGAGGCATGCACACAAGCACATGCAGATTCATATACATTCATACACTCTGATCTCAGAAAAAATGAAGTACATATCACCTAGGTTTTCTTACACTTCTTAAAATTAAATTAAAATTAAAAATTAAATTTAAAATTTTAATTTTTAAAAAATGAACCTGCAACATGACCACATATATCCTACTGAAACATTTTGTAAAATTTTATTAGATCTAAGTCTTGGAGAAGGACAGTGCCTTAGTTTGCTTTATGTTCCTTCATCTTTTATTGAGAAATAGGGTCAGTGAGTACTAGCTGTCAATTTTCAGGTTTTCCCAAATCAATGACCAGCTGAACAGTTGGTGAAAAAATAGCTTATGTTTTTACCACATGGAAAATCTATTCGTAATATTCAAGTTAGGCTACCCTATGCCTGGGTGACTCACCTACCTCCTAACCTCAGGGACTGAACACATAGATTCATTTCTGGCTGACACTTTGGGACCAGCTGCTACAAATCTCCTCTTTTCCAACAGGTCCCCTTCTCCTTCCTTCTTGTGACTCTGCCTTTGCACTGGGCTTTCAACATTGGTACTATTCCCTGTTTCCTCATACTTGTTCCTTTTGAAGTCTCTTCCTTCCCATTGTGCCTCTTGGCTATATTCACAGGGCTACTGGCCTGTGTCCTTATAGGGTGCCACATTCTCTCATACCTTGGGGAAAAGTTAAATGGTTAGTGGCCCAGAGCCATTTTAAATCTGAAATCATGACTCTTTTTGCCTCTCCCCACCTGGCCCATGCTCAGGTTTCTTTGGTAACAAAATTACCTGAAATTCCCCTGGTAGAATCTCCATATATCTACTTCCAGATAATTCCATGTGCCAGCGATTATACTTACCATTAATCTCAGATTTTAAAAAATCTTTCTTTCTTTGCTTCTCATTCACATGCTTCTCAACCTAATGAAATTATTGGGTTTTAGAGGGCAGGCCCAAAATCTTATCTTTTTTTTTTTTTTTAATTTAATGGAAATTCTGCCCAGGGAAGCTCCCTTCTAAACTGTGACAGAAGGAAAAGAAGTCCACTTCTATTTTCATCTGTTGCTCTGCCATCTTTACACACTACTTCTCTGACTGCCTTAGCAGAGAAAGAGAGAATGAGAGGATTCCATGTACATCACTTCCACCACTACAACTAGTCCCATGATTCTTTCCTATCTACAAGGCAGTGGGAAGCATGGTGTTATATACAGAGAGGAGGAAATAATTGATTTAAATAGCAATACCATAAAATGTTTAAACAAGCAAGAGTTTGTTTTTTTTTAAAAGATAAGCTAGACCTATGATTTCAATTTAGAGAAAAGAAGACAAAATGCTAAGAAATTCATCTGGTATCACAAATATTTATGAGTAAGACCCAGGATTAGATCCCAGCTTTCTTGAAATTCAGTTCAGGAGTCTGTTTACCTGCTTTCTAATCATAACATTTGTCTGATAATTTCCAAGTCATTAGAACTGAATGAGAAAACTTGCAGTTCAAGGTAGCACCTGACTATATGTACAAGTGGATATGTGGATACCAGCCATTCTTCCTCTTTCTCTTCTTCTCTCTCTTAATGTGTTTGACTTTGTGCTAAATAGAAGAGAATGTACCTAGATTCCATTCTTTTTGTCTTTGAAGAGGATTGAAATGTTGAGAAAAACTGATGACTAAACAGGAAATTTCAGTATACTGTTAGTCATTCAAGATTATGGGAACAGGAATGAAGAAGTTGTTCACAATGTGACATGGAGAGTTTATCAAAGCAGTTATATGACATCACATAAATTTATTATCCTAGCTTTTTATCATGGAGCTACACATAATTTCTGATACCAGCTCTGACATTTACAAGCAATGTGCTTTTGGCTTATTGATATCCAAACTTTGCTTTTTGTTACTATAATATGGGCTAGCACAGCCTGCCTTGCAATTTTGACATATGAATGGACCAAAATGATGTATTTGGTGGACACTCAGTAAATGGTGGCAGTTACTGTTCCTGGTGATTTTCTGTAAGTAATTACAGGATTCAAAATACCTGAAGTGTCATAGACATTGGTGTTAATGGATTAACGATTTTATCACTGAAATTAATCAAAGTACATACAACTGGCATCCATCCCTGGGACACCAACAGCATCCCCATTATTGTTCTCAAGACCTGATGCTTTGATCATATGGAGGCCTTAGTTCTAGAGTGAAGAATGCTGGCATCAAAAGGCAAAGATCCCACTGAAATGAAGCTTAAGACTGCTTTTTGGGCTCTTCAGGCTCCTCAGGGTTTGAATCAGCTGGAAAGAAGGGTCTTAGTGGCTGGGCTGATTGATCCTGACTACCAAGGAGATAGTAAAGATATTAAGAAAGGGAAATTGCAAGTTTAGTTAAAAATATATCAGGCTGGACACTGTGGTGCATGCCTTTAATCCCAGTGGTTTGGGAGGCTGAGGCAGGAAGATTGCCAGCCTCAGCAACTTAGCAAGGCCCAAAGTAACTTACTGAGACACTGTCTCAAAATTTAAAAAAAAAAATTTAAAAAATGGCTGGGGATGTGGCTCAGTGATATATAACATGAATAAATAAACACACACACACATATAAAATATATTTGCATGTTGTATTTCTCAACAGTTGCTTAAATGTGTTAAAAGCTTTCATGCACAGTATTCTCTTAAATTGCATTATAAGTACTAGGAATACATAATAAAACACTGAATGAATAGGGAACTAAATGGTGACCACCCCCCGCCCCACCAATAAATTATGTCCATGTCCAAGTCCCTTCAAACTACAAATGTGACTCTACTCAAAATAGGGCTTTTGCAGAAGTTAATAAATTAAGGATCTCAAGATGATGTCTATTTCCTGGGGTGGGGAGGCTAAGTCCAAAGAGAAGTATCCATATAAGAGAAAAACAGAGGAACATCATATGTGAGACACAGAGATAAAGAGGAGACACAGGTCCAGAGGAGAAGGCCAGGTAAATATGGAAGCAGAAGCAGTAACACAGCCACATGGATTGTCTAAGGGTACCAAAAGCTGGCAGAGTGATGGGAGAATGGTCTGCTTGAGCCTGAAGAAGGAGTACAGGCCAGCCAACCCCTGGATTTGGGACTTCTGGCCCATAGAACTGTGAAATTATTCTTCTCTTTCTTTTCTTTTAGCCAGTGACTGGTAATTTGTTATAGCTCTAGGAAATTGAAACAGTATCTGTTTTATATATTACTGTAGCTTTTGCTTGCAGGTTTTGTCTTTATAGCCTCTGATATAATTATAATGTCAAAACATGTTGTATTTATATATTTCACAATGGGTTTGCAGTTAAGAGTAGGTAATAGTTAAAATGTACACAGTCAAAATATTTTACAACGTTTTTATGGCATACAGGGCCTTTTGCTAGCTGCTGAACAGCCAATCCTAGGCAATAGTGGCCTCAGTCCCTGCTCACTGTAAGCTTACATATAATTATTATACATAAATTGTTGAATCTAAGACCTAAAGCCCTCTCAGCCTATTACCCAGTAATTGAGAAAAATATCTTAACCTGGAGATATTGAATTGTTCTTCCAGGTTATTAGATTTTATTCCATAGTAACTTAAAGCAAAATTGAGAGTCATAATGGCGGTAGACAAGGCATAGATTAGAATATTGTCACTTGAAAGGCTCATCATGTGGGCCAAAAATCTGATTATATAAACTCTATTGCATGGGTATTGATTTTTGAAGCAACTAACTAGATTCTCATCTGAATATTTATTCTCTTTCCTTTAATCAAAAACCATAACTTCTAAAACTTACTGGACAGTGAGTACAAGTTATCAGATTACAAGTATTATCCATTGCAAGATGTGCACCAAGTAATTAAGATACTACCATGAAAGGCAGAGGATGTGATTTTAATTTATTTTCTATATAATCTTTTTAAAAATTTATTTTAATTAGGTACATATGATAGCAGAATGCATTTTGATTCATTGTACACAATTAGAGCACAACTTTACATTTCTGTAGTTATACATGGTATAGAGTCACACTATGTGTGCAGTCATATATGTACTTAGGGTGATGTTGTCCATCTCAATTTACCATATTTTGTACTTCCATCTCCCCTCCCAAAGTTCCTCCATTTTTCCTATGCCTCACCCCTCCCCATTATGGATCAGCATCCACTTATCAGAAAGAACATTCAGCCTTTGTGTTTTTGGAATTGGCTTACTTCACTTAGCATGATATTCTCCAACTCCATCCATTTACCTGCAAATGCCATAATTGTATTCTTTTAATGCTGAGTAATATTCCATTGTGTATATATACCACAGTGTCTTTATCCAATCATCTATTGAAGGGCATCTAGGCTGGTTCCACAGTTTAGCTATTGTGAATTGAGCTGCTCTAAGCATCCATGTGGCTGTGATACTACAGTATGCTGATTTTAAGTCCTTTGAGTATAGATCAAGGAGTAGTATAGCTGGGTTAAATGATGGTTCCATTCCAAGTTTTCTAAGGAATCTCCAAACTGCTTTCCAGATTGGTTGCACCAATTTGTGTCCCACCAGCAATGTATGAGTGTGCCTTTCCCCCACATCCTTGCCAACATTTACTGTTGTCTGTATGCAGCAAAATGAAAATAAACACCTATCTCTCACCGTGCACAAAACTCAACTCAAAGTGGATCAAGGACCTAGGAATTAGACCAGAGACCCTGCACCTAATAGAGGAAAAAGTAGGCCCAAATCTTCATCACATTGGATTAGTCCCTGACTTCCTTAACAAGACTCCTAATGCACAAGAAATAAAATCAAGAATCAATAAATGGAATAGATTCAAACTAAAAAGCTTCTTTTCAGCAAAAGAAACAATGAAGTGAAGAGGGAGCCTACATTTGGGGAACAAATTTTTGCCACATGCATGTCAGATAGATCAATAATCTCCAGGATATTTAAAGAACTCAAAAAACTTAACACCAAAAACAAAAAATCAATAAAGGGCTAAGGAGTTAAGCAGACAGATACTTCTCGGAAGATATATAATCGATCAACAAATATATGAAAAAAAATGTTCAACATCTCTAGTAACTGGAGAAATGCAAATCAAAACTACACTATGATCTTGTCTTCCTGCAGTCAGAATGACAGTTATTAAGAATACAGACAAAAATAAATATTTTCTATATAATCTTTAAGTATCATCTAAAGAAACAGTGAGCAAGGACACAGAGGTGTCATAGATATTTTCACTAATTCTGGTTAATATTGTCAGATAAGTATTGAGTGAGGGAGGAACACACATAAAATACTGAAATGGATCTGAAAATTCACTAGTAAAGCTTTTCCTGTAGATACTGGCCTAGGTGTGTTAGTTTCAAAATCCTACTCATGAACTGTGAATTGGCAGAATTGCTTATCTTATATGAAAGGTTGTCCTGTTCTTCAAAGGCCTTCTTTGTCTTAATGGAAGAGTAGTTAAGAGTGTTCTACGTATCTCATTGAATACTCCTAATATAAATGGCAAGGCATGGTGTCTGGGGAGAGAGGAGGGGAAGGATAGAAGTTGAATAGACTAGACTATGGGGAATGGAGGGAAGGGAGAGGGATCGGAAAAGGAAAGACGGTGGAACAAATCTGACAGAATTTTCCCATGCACATCTATGAAAACATCACAGTGAATCCCACCAAGGTGTACAGCCACAAGAATGGAGTCCTAACTAGAATAAAATTTACTCCATGCTTGTTTAATTGTATCCAAATGGAATCTACTGTCATGTATAACTAAAAAGAACCGATAAATTTAAAAAGAATATAAGGAATCAGAAACACATGGCTCCCTTTCTGATAATGAATATATATCTTTTGCACAACAGTCCACACTGGGGAAAGACTACTCTCTCACTGCACTTAATCTCTGAAATGACCTATATAATATTCTAGAGTTTTCTAGGAAGTTACATATGTATTCTGAAATGTTTAGGGAAAAGTCTTTGTATGTTCATGATTGATTTTGAAATGCTTACAAATAAGAAGAGTTGATTCAAGGATGGAAGAATGAATCAATGGATAGATCTGAAATAAAGCAAATATAAAATATTAATAGTATAACTTAGATGGTAGATATTTTTAGGTTAACTGTGGAATTCTTTCAACTTTGTTATATGTTAGAAAGTATTCATCATTTAATATTGGGGAAAGAATTCCACTTAAGTTCCCTGATTTGAATTGTAAGTGATATTGATTCTCAAATATTTTATTAAGAAGAATAACACTAAATTTGTCTCAGATAAGTTAGCCACCGTCTTCAACTAGCTGGCCACTAAAGAGAAATTATTTATGGAAGATTAATTATGAGGGAAAAGCAATGCCTGGGTGCTTTTTTTTAATCTTCTGACAAGTGTTTTTGATATTCAGGCAAGTGAAATGGTGCAAACATAAATCATCACCACATCCTGATACTTTTCAATACCCAGATGACCTAATTTTGTTAACTTCTTCTCAAAGTGTTTTTGAGTAGACTAACTAAGAAGTGCTTTGATGTCTAGTAGTGATCTCAGGAGCCCATGAAGAAACAGCTATTTGCAGAACTGAATTGCCCTTAGGGAGCAGCTAATCATAGGCCTATGAATGATCTGCTGTTTCAAGTAAAAATGAAAAACATTTCTCACTGTACCCTCACGGTATTGGGCACTTACTATGTGCAAAGTTCCATTCTAGACATTGATGCTTAACAATGAATCAGACATGGACTTTGTCTTGGAGTAGGTGTCCCATCATGACCTAACTATAGAGTTGTCTTACAGCAATTGAAAGTCAACTGGGTCTTTAGTGGGATATATTACGGGACAATTGAATAAATGAAGGATGAGAATCCACACATGATAAATGCTTTTTTTTTTTTTTTTTTTGGTACTGAGGATTGAACTCGGGCATTCAAACACTGAACCACATCCTTAGCCCTATTTTGTATTTTATTTAGAGACAAGGTCTCACTGAATTGCTTAGTACCTTGCTGAGGCTGGCTGCCTTAGTCTCCTGAGTCACTGGGATTACAAGCATGTGCCACTATGCTCAGCATGAGATGTACCCTTTTCTCTCCTTGCTCACCCCTGTCTATAGGAAATACTATCCCTTTGGCCCACATTTCCTTGTCAAAGAAAGTGAGGCTATCCTTTAAATCTACAACTCTAAATCTCACTAGGATCTATCAGGCTGGTGCTGAGTTTTAATAGGACACTTTTTCTCATGCTTAGAAATTCATGAGTGTTGTGGGTAGCGCACACCTATAATCCCAGTGGCTCAGGAAGCTGAGGCAGGAGGATCACAAGTTCAAAACCAGATTCAGAAATGGCAAGGTGCTGAGCAATTCAGTGAGGCTCTGTCTCTAAATAAAAGACAAAATAGGGCTGGGGATGTGGCTCAGTGGTTGAGTGCCCCTGACTTCAATCCTTAGTATCCCCCCCCCCAAAAAAAAAGAAAAAGAAAAGAAATGCATAATAAAAGCTATTAATTATTTGGAGGAATTTTAAAGATCTCAATCAATTCTTTCTTTCATATAAAATGAAGAAATAGTCCATCGAGGAAGGAGATTTGCTGAGGTCACATGGGAACTTCTTCACCTTGAAAGACTTTACAATCTCTGGTTACTTGCCAAGTCCTAGAAGTTGTCACTGTGGCATTGAAAACTCTGAAGTTTTTTTTTTTTTTTTTTGTGTGTGTGTGTATGTGTTGTTGTTCTAATTAGTTATATATGATGTAGAATGCATTTTGACACATCATACATAAATGGACTATAACTTCTCATTATTCTGGTTGTACATGATGCAGAATCACACCATTTGTGTCATCTTACATGCACACAGGATGATAATGTCTGATTTATTTTACTGTCCTTCCTACATCCATACCCCCTCCCTTGTCTTCGTTCTCCTATTCCTAATCCAAAGTACCTCTATTCTTCTCAAACCTCCCTCTCCCTTATTGTAAATTAGCATCTGTGTACCAGAGAAAGCATTTGGCCTTTGGTTTCTGGGGACTGACTTATTTTGCTTAGCATGATATTCTCCAGTTCCATCCATTTACCTGCAAATGCCATATTTTCATTCTTCTTTAGGTTGAGTAATATTCCATTGTGTATATACCACATTTTCTTTTTACATTTATCTGTTGAAGGGCACCTAGTTTTATTTTATAGTTTTCGCTATTATGAGTTGAGCTGCTCTTAACATTGATGTGGCTGTATCACTATAGTATGGATTTTGAGTCCTTTGGGTATAAACCAAGGAATGGGATAACAGGGTCAAATGATTCCATTTCAGGTTTTCTGAAGAATCTCTATACTGCTTTCTAGATTGGTTGTACCAATTTGCAATCCCACCAGAAGGGTATAAGTACACCTTTTCCCCCAAATTCTTGCTTGTATTCTTGATAATTGCCATTCTAACTGGAATGAGATAAAATATTAGAGTAGTTTTGATTTGCATTTCTCTGATTGCTGGAGATATTGATCATTTTTTCATATATTTGTTGATTGATTGTATTTCTTCTTCTGTAAAGTGTCTGTTTAGATCCTTAGCCCATTTATTGATTGGGTTATTTGTTTTTTTGGTGTTAAGTTTTTTGAGTTCTCCATATGTCCTTGAGATTAATGCTCTATTCAGATGCATGTGATAAAAATTTTCTCCCGTTTTGTAGGCTTTCTGTTAATGTTATTGTTTCCTTTGCTGGTAAGAAGGTTTTTTTTTTGTTGTTGTTGTTGTTGTTGTTTAAATTCATCCCATTTATTGATTCTTGATTTTACTTCTTGTGCTTCTGAAGTCTTGTTAAGAAAGTCAGTTTCTAAGCCGACATGATGAAGATTTGATTCTACATTTTACCATTCTAACTGGAATGAGATAAAATCTTAGAGGTCTCTGTCCTAGTGCCTAAGTCTTTGATCCACTTTGAGTTGATTTTTGTGCAGGGTGAGAGGGGTTTAATTTTATTTTGTTACCTATGGACTTCCAGTATTCTTAGCACCATTTGTTGAAGAGTCTGTCTTTTTCCCAACGAATGTTTTTGGCACCTTTGTCTAGTATGAGATAACGGTATTTATGTGAGTTTGTCTCTGTTTCTTCTATTCTGTTACCTGTGGTCTATGCATCTGTTTTGGTGCCAATACCATGCTGTTTTTGTTTCTATGGCTGTGTAATATCGTTTAAGGTCTGGTATTGTGATGCTTCCTGCTTGACTTTTCTTGCTAAGAATTCTATTCTGGGTCTCTTATTTTTCCAAATGAATTTCATGATTGCTTTTTCTAGTTCTATGAAGAATGTCATTGGGATTTTAGTAGAGATTGCATTAAATCTATATAATGCTTTTGGTAGTATGGCCATTTTGACAATATTAATTTTGCCTATCCAAAAGCATGGGAGATATTTCCATCTTCTGAAGTCTTCTTTAATTTCTTTCTTTAGTGTTCTGTAGTTTTCTTTTGTTAGATTGATTCCCAAGTATTTTTTTTTGAGACATTGTAAATGGGGTAGAAAACTATAAAGTTTTTGATCAGTTCACTGTCCCATCTATTATGTGTTTCTAACAGATATAAGTTATAGAACATTATTTCATAGATTGTTATTAAAGAAGTTTGCCTTTTCAATGATCACTCTCTCATTTCCCCACACCCGAAATGTCCATACATTTTCTACCTTCTTTCCATCCTTGCCTCATGGTGTAAACTTTCTACAAATGGCTCTCTGCTGCAGTTTTCTTTCAACTGATACTGATACTTTTAATCTCATGTATGATTTTTTTAAGTCAGGGATTAAACCCAGGGGCACTTTACTGATGAGCTACATGGCCAGCCTTTTTATAAAAAATATTGTATTTAGACAGAGGGTCTCTGAGTTGGTTAGGATGTAGCTACATTGCTGAGGCTGGCTTTGAACTCATAGTCCTCCTGCATCAGCCTCTGGAGCCACTGGGATTATAGACATGTGCCACCACACCCGGCTTCATGTATGATTTAAATCTCAGGTATGATTTTGTCAAGATGAACCCAACTACCATGTACAACTGTAAAGCTCTAATTAAAAAAGAAAAGAAAAATCATAGTAAAGTCAAAGTAACCATCAAGCCAAGAATCTAAAAAGACCAGGTGGCTGCATATAGTGTGGAATCCTGAATGGCATCACAGGACAGGACAAGGACATTAGTTAAAAATAAACTATAGAAATCTGAGTAAGATGTGGACTTCTATCAACTATAATGTTTTAATATTGAGTCATTAAAGGAAACAAATATACTCTTATACATCACAGGAACAGGTGGATGTGGGGTAAACTAGGAATTTTCTACTCTTTTTACCAGTTTTCCTCAAAACTAAAATTATCCTAAAATAAAGACTAAAAGAAAAGTGTTTCAGTATCAATGTTGGCAAAAATGTGGGTCTACTGAAACCCAAATACACATGCACTTTAGGTGAGAGTATCTACTGGATATGAAAAAGCAAAAAACCCCAAGATAGTGTGGTCTGGGAAAGGGAATGAGAAAGAAAGCCATATATTGATAGTTTTTGTCTCTCCCAAGGTAAATCCTTCCCAGATGCTGGCCACAGGCTGGGAGAAAGTGTTTCATCAAACCTAGTCTCTAGGAAACACTGATCTCTTCCTTTCCAGGTCCTAACCACTGACCTCCAAGCCCAACACCCAAATTCTTGAGTGCCCTGACTGACACACTTATTAAATCACCCACACCCTCTATAAACCCAGTCCCCTCCTTTGTTTGGTGGCTCATTTTCTACCAGGAATGTGGTTCCATTTCCGTAGATGTAGTGCCGTTCCTGAATAAAGGCTGAAATAACCCATGAAGTTTGCATCCAGCCTGGTCTTTTTGTTCTAACAGTAATTAATGTTTTAAACAATTTTGCATTATGTAGTAAAAGTGAAGCTAGATGAGCCTTATGACCTCGCAGATTAGTCCAAGAAGTTTTCCATAAAGAAACGATGGTGCTCTTCTAAGGGAATTCACATATGACATGGTTAAGATGCCAAACTATGAAAGTGGACAGAGGGTCCTTTAAGAGTAGATATTCAAAGGAGGCAAGATGGTGGCGGAGAGAGGCAGCATGGCTCGTGGCTCCTCAGTCCCAGACTTGTAAAATGGGAAGGGTTCTCCTTAGCCAGGTGAGTAACCAAGGAACCTCACTGAAGCATAATACTGAACTGTAATTTAAAAAAAAAAAAAATAGAGCTACAGAAAGTCAGTAAGAAATAACACCTCAGAGCCGTGCTGGCTCTGACGACCCAGACAAGAGACATAGGCCATGGGGAAGAAGTTAGAGCTTTGACCTGGGGATACCTGGGGCTTACAGAGGAGGCTGACTTTAAGGGACACGGAGTTGGTGGGGCAAGTGTCTCAATAAAAATAAACCCAAAGAGGTCTGCAGAGGGGAAAGCTGTCCATGGCGTGGCGAGCCCTCCCCCAGCGTGGAACCCTCTGGCGAGAGAGGGAAATGTTCCCAGGAGCTGAGAGCTGTTCCTGCTGTGAACACAGATGGGGGACATGAGAACTTGGGATAAAGTTATCAAAAACTGAAGGAAAAATTCCCAGAGGGTACCTGGACCAGAGACTGAGGTGGGCACAAGGAATATTTTGCCTGGGCCACCCAGCCTCTGGAATCCAAGGGCAAAAAAATCCCATTAGAGCTGGCACCCCATAAGAGCTAGTGTGGAGCCCCTCACTGGGCTATACCAGGTCATCTGCACTCCAGAGCAGACACGGGGATCACAGTTCCTCAGCCCTCCCCAGTCTATCCCACCTAATACTGGGAGACTGAAAGTTGAGAGCAAAGATACCCGCTATTGTGAATTGAGTTGCTATAAACATTGATGTGTCCGCATCACTGTAGTATGCTGATTTTAAGTCCTGAAAGAACATTTATGAAGTCTACATCATGTAGTATTTGTTTGTAGAAAACACCCATCTACTCATCTTTGTCCAGAGGTAGAGTACCCGGCCGTGGTCTGATCAATCAATACCTTATGTTCCTTTTGTTCAAATGATTATGTTGATGCATTTGTAGGTGGTATGTAACTCAATCCAAACTTATCTATTATGGTGAAACTTTGGCTAGAATTTCTTTCCCATGGACAATTAGACTGAGATGACCTAAAATCTGGAGCGGAGATAGCCATTTTACTAGGCTAAGGGGGGAACCTGGGAAAGTAGCCAAAATTTTTGAAGGCAGATCCAAAAGATGGAAGAGTACCTAACCATTGGTCACAACATTTGGGCCCTAAATCTAGCTTTCCCTGAAGTGCGTCATTTCTATGGCAACCAAAAAAGACTCATGAAAAGATATCCCACTATGGCAGGAGCAGGGACTGAAATAAGTGGAGAATTGAAAGCAGAGTAAGGATTGGACAAGAGTCTTCAACATGGAGCTTCTAACTGTTTGGTTCTGGACCTGGTAAATGGAATGAATGTTCTCTACCTTTTTATGATTGTATTTGATCTTTGGTCTCCGTATGGATTAGTGCAGCGGGAAGCCAAGAGGCTACTCTCTCTCCCCCCATCTCTTTCTCATATAGGTCCTTAATTGAGACTTTGAATCCTTCAGTGCCTATGATAAAGGTAGGTGTGTGGGTCCAAGGAAGCTGTTTTGCTGGTTCTTCCTGATGTTCAGTAAGTACCCACTGACTTCCTGTGTGTCAGGGACTCTCTAGACCCTAGTAAAACAGTGACAAATTCCTCTTATCTGTCCTCAGTGGACTGTTTGTGACTGAAAGCACACAGTTTTGTCTTCCAGTCCTGACTTCACCATTTACTAGCTGTTTTACCTCTTGTAACTCAGTTTCCTTTGTTTTTATTTTTATTTTTTTATCTTTTTTTTATTGGTTGTTCAAAACATTACAAAGCTCTTGACATATCATATTTCATACATTAGATTCCAGTGGGTTATGAACTCCCATTTTTACCCCAATTACAGATTGCAGAATCACATCGGTTACACCTCCACATTTTTACATGATGCCATAAGTTTCCTTTGTTTTTAACGTGTGGGTTATACTGACCCTGCCTTACACATTTTTGGTAAAGATTATGAGTTGTTGTGTGCATGTAAGTGAGATGATAGCCTGGCGTGCAGTTACACTACTTATGTATGTCAAATAGATATAAAAAGAAAATAAATAAGAGAAGAACTCACACTCCAGAGGGCAAATTATCCAAGGGAGAGAAAGAGGGGAAAATGGTGATAATATTGAATATTTGCTACATGTCAGGCACTGTTTGATCTTTTATTTAAGTTATGTAGGTCTCTTTTATTTGGGTTGGTTTTCAGAAACAAAGGCTATGCATTGGCACATAAGCTGTGGACCATCCTTCTGAGGATCTTTTTCTCTAGTGGTGGTTATCATTACCTTCTGGAAGGCAATGTTAATAGGCCTAGTGAGAGCGGAGCTTAGAATTGCTTCGATTTTATTTATATTAAGATTATAATTTGTGAATTGATTGAACTTGTATTTATTTTCTTTGTTATTTCCTAACAGTGCTACCTCCAGCATACTGAATATTTTCATGAGTTGGTAGAGCTCATTGTCGTAAAACCAACCCACTTGTCTTCACTGTGAAATGGCATTGGAGTTTTTTTAACTTTGGACTTTTGTGCTGTGACTGGCTCAGTGTCTTGGTAACATTTAATGAGCAACTAGAGACCATTTTCCCTGACACCTGCTTACCAGGTGAACCTACCCATCAAATACCCCAACTCCCTGCTGCTTTGGGGACACTTCTGCTATTCTGAAAGTGATTGTCTTTCATGTCCATGTGCTGTGAAGTAGAAGCTGAGCCTCACTGTCTGTCCAAGTTCTGAGTCTGAAGTTATTATCTGGTGCCCTGAGGCAAGAGTGGCTGGCAGCCCCTGATGTCTGTACCTGCACAGGGACCCTGGCCTGCCATAATTGGCTTTCTTACCTCTGTAAGGAGGAGGTGCCATTGTTTGCTTCACTAATCCCTACTTTTCTTTTTTTCTTTTAACATATTTTTAGCTGTCAATGGACATTTATTTTATTTAAATATTTTTTCAATTGCAATTGGACACAATACCTTTATTTTATTTATTTATGTTTATGTGGTGCTGAGGATTGAACCCAGCGCCTTGCATTTGCTAGGTGAGTGCTCTACCACTGAGCCACAAACCACAGCCCCCAAGCCCCCACTTTTCAATTGGGTGGTTCTTACTCCACGTAGAGCTGATCAAGTCAAATCCTCATCAGCTTAGTAGAGGAATTTCTAACAGAACAAATTCACTACCGGTTGAAGCAGTCTTCACTAGAGTAAAAAGTGGCAGCAGCTAGGTCAGCCAGAGCCTCCTAAACATGGGGACCTCCAAGTTTTGCCTTCAACATCAGCTTTAATCTCTCCAGACTTTGCTATTCTGTTTTTTATGACCCAAGATAGTGCGTAATCTAATTGCCCAGCTCTCATTGTGTATTTCACTCAGGGCATCGATTGAGCCCTTGTCTGAAACTGTCACTTTGTCCACAGAGCCTATTTCCATTACAGTTAATAATTATTTAATAGTATTTACTGTGTTCCAAGCATGAATCTAAGAGTTTTAATTCTATTGGCTTTTTTATTACTCATACTGGCCTTCTGAGGTAGTCATTATTATCACCTCCATTTTACAGATGATGATAAGGAAACATCCTAAAACCACATAGCTAATTGGTGATATACCCAGTCTTCAAACTTAGTCAGTCTGCCTCCAGCACCAACCATCCTAGCCCAGTGCCTCAAGAATGAGAGAATGATTGATTTTCCAACCCCTGAATGTATTACATGGGAGATGACCATCTTTCTACCATAGCTACATCCTCTTCTTGGATACCATGTTCACTGCCCCCTTCAGGGGCAGCTGACTATGCCAAATGTGTCTTTGAGTTAAACAGCCTAATTGCAGATCTCTCTTTCATCAGTTTGGAATTGGGAATCAGACATAGAATTAATTAGATATGATTGTTCACCATGTTTTATTTCAAAGCTACTAGCCAGGTGCATTTAGGGGAGAGATGTCAGGAACTAAAATAACAGTCCAGTGACAATTTAAACAAAACAAAGTAATAGGATAGAAACCCCATTTTTTTTTCCCCAGAGAGAGTGTAAGCATCTTTATTCTAAGCATAGAGGGGAAGTTGATTTGTGGATAAGAAGATCATGCAGATGTGAAAAGATATGTAAAGATAGGAGACTGCAAAATCTTAGATATCTCCTTGAAAAACTACAGTTCCCACATGAGCCTCAGAGGCATCTGCTGTCTTTCTTGCCTTTATGGTTCCTTGGGTTTCCTCTGTAGTCTTCCAATAAAATCCCCTCCAACTTAAAATAGTTGCAAATGACTTCTGCTCCTTGTAGGTACATGAAGAGCAGCCAAGTCATCCATGGATAGGCAAGTTGTTTTATTTGGCCTTAGCATTCCATATGAAAGTGTACTCTTTAAGTATGAGAAATATAACCATGTTAGATTTTTCTTGGTGTTTGGTGGAACAGGGTACTTTTAGCTGTGGGCGTCTATGTTTTGGTATGTTTATGGGACTTTGGTTTGTTTGGGCAACTCAGGATCTATTTGTCCTACCACTGGCACCTACCCCTTCCAAATTTTTGCTGTGAAGCACTATCTTCATTTCATCCCAACATTTCTGGGAAGATTGAATGGTCAGTTCAAGGGCAAGGCTCATTGAGTATTAGCATATTCCTAAATGTGGGAGGGGTGAACATGTGACCTAAGTCAGTCCAATCAGTGAAAGTCAGAGTGGGAGTCCAAGGAATGCTGGAATACAAATACTCATTTTCCGGGTGATAGAAGTGAATCATTAGAAAAGTTGTTCCAAGATTGTCAATAGCGTCACATTTGCTCTCCTCAGAGGAAAAGTCTATCCAAGAAAAGAGTCATTCTAGAAGGGAGAGAGATATGTGTTTTAATCCCCTGCTATTTGTCTTGCCCAAAGCTGTATCATCTCCTGGATTGTTCAATTATATAAGCTAAATTTTTTCATCTTTATTATGGAAAACAGCTAACTTGGAGGAATTTTCACATTTTATTATGAATTGAGGAAATAAAGATGCCTGATAGTATCTATTATTAATGACCTCATTATCATAACACAACTAATACTACTAAAACACTCTCTCCCCCCTCATGGAAAGCTATACACCAAATTTTAACATCGGTTATCTAGGAATGGGTGCTGCTAACATCTAGGGATGCTAGCAAAAGTTAACAAACAGGGTTGGATAGTCATGATAAGTCATCCTGATGATATTTTATTTATATGAAATTACTTGTAAATGCACTACAAATGGATAGAGATATATGATAGTGTAATCAATAGAACATTGATAACAATTGTCTTAGAGCCATGAGATTTTAGCTAATTTCAATTTTTCTTTATACCTTAATGTATTTTTAGTAATTTTCTTTTTAAAATTAGAAGATGATATGTTAGAAAGAAATATCAGCTATATGTTGGGAAAGAGGCCATAGTCTATTGTGAAACATCTTCTAATTTTTCGTCAATTGATGAAAATTAATGTTTCACTTTATTAGTAGTTCTTTAGGCAACACAAGTTTTTTGTTGTTGTTGTTGTTGTTGTTTTTGTTTTTCGGACTCCAAACTTCTAATAAGAGTTTTATTGATTGATTTTGATTAACAACATTCTTTTTTTAAATCTTTTGAAATATATGACAGTAGAGTGTATTCTGACAAACATACATGGAATATAATTTATTTGGATTAAAATCCCATTCTTTTGACTGTACATGGTGTGCAGTTACAATGGTCTTAAGTTCATTTATAAACATAGGAGAGTTATGTCCAATTCACTCTACTGTCTTTCCCATTCCTATCTCCCCTCACTTCCCTTCATTTCCCTTTGTCTAATCCAGTGAACTTCTATTCTTCCCCCCACCTGCCTTATTGTGTAGTATCTGCATATCAGAGAGAACATTCAGCCTTTGGGATTGGCTTATTTCATTTAGCATGACAGTCTCCAGTTTCATCCATTTACCAGCAAATGCCATAATTTCATTCTCCTTAATGGCTCAGTAATATTCCATTGTGTGTATATACCACATTTTCTTTATCTGTTGATGTGCTTAAGGGCACCTAGGTTGGTTCCGTAGCTTAGCTATTGTGAATGAGCTGCTATAAAAATTGACATGGCTGTTACTATAATATGCTGATTTTAAGTACTTTGGGTATATACTGAGGAGTGGGATAACTAGGTCAAATGGTGGCTCCTCTCCAAGTTTTCTGAGGAATCTCCAGTTTTCCAGAGTAGTTGCATCAATTTGCAATCCCACCAGCAATGTATGATGGACAACCCAAGTTAAATAATGACTCTTTAGAAAATATATTGGTCGAACTCTGGGTTAAATGAAGTTGAATACATTTCCTTACAGACTATTTATAATATATAGTTGTACATTATAAATATTCAAGAAACATATTAAGTATTCAAGTATTTATTTATTACAAAAACTTACATATTTGTACATTATATTTTTGTTTGTGGCATTTTTTTTTCTTTTTTTCAAAACCTAACAAAATAATAGAAGCAACTTAAATGTATTTTGTATTTTTTTTCATGCTCTTACCATAGGTAGGATCAGCAAACATTAAATCATTAAGATACTACTGATTCCTATTAATGGATCAGGGGTTGGCAAAGTGCTCAGATAAGTGTGTATGTGTCCTGTGCACTCATTCTAAGAGGCATCTTAGGACTGGTCAGTGTACTTTGTAATCTTGACCTCTTTTATTCATCTCCCTTTTATCTGGGTTGGGTACTAACCTGTTGGTCTTCTTGCACTTCTTTCTATATATTCTGTGAAGTCTTGCCAAGATGTGTCCAAATCTGCAATGGCCTGCCCTTTTCTCCTCTGTGTCAGATTTTCCCTAAATATCTGTAGAAATCACTCTCAGTTTCCCCTAGTAGTTGAAGAGGTTCAATTACTAGCTAGTAAAATAGGGAAATGTTCTAACCTCCACTTTTCGTTTGGTTTGGAATGAATTTTATTACTGGTGTTTGGGCAAAAGGATTGATACACTATACCCTTCAAATTAATGGACATTTGCTTACTGTAAAGCACAAAATACCATGTATATTTGTAGTAAAAGAAATAAAATTGTAATTTATAGTAAGAGATAGTTAATGTAAAATTTGAAAAAAACTCAATATACCCTACTGAACTAAATACCAGTTTATCAATTTGTCAAATTTATCAGTTTATCATATTATGCCTAATTTCAGCTAGGCATGATGCTAAATGCTTTCGCATTCATAGTGATCATATGAGAAAAGTACCATTTTATTCCCACTCTATCAATAATGGAACTGAGGTTGAGATGTCCATTAACTTGCTGTGCATGTAGCTCTTTGGGATGATGCCAAGGTTGCTTTGGGTGTGGTCCTAAACCTGAAAGTGGATTCCATACTACTGCCCAAGCAGAAGGTCCATTTTCAAATAATTGAGAGATATTTGGGAACTGACTACTATGAAAGATACTGACCTGAGGCTCTGCAATATGATAGACTATATTCCACTTCAACCAAATCCATTCTGTGTACTTACTCCAAATTTATGTGCACCCCCGCTTGCTCACACACATGTGTGCTCGCTCTCTCTCTCTCTCTCTCTCTCTCTCTCTCTCTCTCTCTCTCTTTCTCTCTCTCTCTCTGCTCCTGCAGAGACTAAGCTTTGGCAGCCCCACATTTATGGGCTACACTTAGCACTTTAGAAAATCAAAGTTTATTACCCTCATTGCTACTAAGTTGGCGGGGGCTGGGGCGGGCAGGAAACACAAGAACAATCACAAACAGCACTAAGAAGCTTCAGTCCTAGAGTCTCCTAATTCAGAATAAAGTTAATAGTGTAAAATGAGGGAAGGAACAGTGCCAGCACAGCAGTTCCATGCAACATAGGAAATATGACTAGGAGATAAAACCAGGTTCATTGCATCCAGTTCAAGGC
Source organism: Ictidomys tridecemlineatus (assembly GCF_052094955.1). Taxonomy (NCBI): domain Eukaryota; kingdom Metazoa; phylum Chordata; class Mammalia; order Rodentia; family Sciuridae; genus Ictidomys; species Ictidomys tridecemlineatus. Next base: position 44,550,338 of record NC_135492.1, on the reverse strand, counting down.
TAATGAAGTGAAGCTCTGAGACATTACAGGCCACATTCCCAAAGAAATATTAATGTCCATGTTAGCATGGCGTCATTTTTAGTACTCTGTTGAAGCACTCACTGTAAACATGAATCACTTTAAGTCCTTTCTTCCATATAAATAATTGTTCTGTTATTTAGTTCACAGTGAATAACATGAAATGTTAATAAACCTTTTAAGACTTCAGAAGGAGTAGTATATTCAAATAGCACATTTTAGAGCCGATGGTGTTTAGGAGACTAAATCACATGGATCATTATTTGTATTTAACTCTCTGATAGACCTGCGGCAAGTGCCAAAGTCTAAATTCTTTTTAGGTGGCTATTCAGTTATGTATTTAAATAAATTTAAATACTTACTGTTGAGCTTTTTTCTTTTGTTGAAATTATTTTAAACTTCTAAAGTAAAGAGACTTTAAACTATCTTATAACCATGAACAAAATTAATATCATACTTATATTTTTCACTTAAAATCATGATATTTAGGCCCAGTGAGGTTTAAACTTTGTCATTTACTTGGGCATATATCAGATTTTCTTAAAGAGCCTATACTCAAATCTCCTGATGTGCTAAATAGTGTATAAAATTGCCTGCTGATTGCCTATGAGTAGATTATCTATTAAATAGAAATTCTACTACTAATTTTGCATAACAGAGGTTTTTCTTTCTTCGTTGGTTTCTTGAGATGAGAAAGGCAAAGGATTGAAGAATAAAGTAGATAATCTATTTGTATTAAGAATACATAACCTGGTGCCATGGTGCAGGCCTATAATCCCAATGGCTTCGAAGGCTGAGGCAGGAGGATCACAGTTCAAAGCCAACACAGCAACTTAGTGAGTCCCTAAGCAACTCAGTGAGGCCCTGTCTCCAAATAAAACATAAAAAAGGGCTGTGAATGTGGCTCAGTGGTAAAGTACCCCTGGGTTCAATTCCTGGTATAAAAAAAGAAAAGAAAACATTAGTCAAAGTATCAGTTATTTTTGTACAATCTGCTATATGAACCAAGATACATAGAATTACTAATATTTGACTGCATTCAAAAGATTGTCAGCATGTTTCCTAATTTTACAAGAGTCACCATCACAGACTATTTAGATATAAGACTGTTTACTGGAGGTAATTTCTCTTGAATTTACCATATTAACTGATTTGCCTTTTTAATTGATTCCTTAGCATTGATGAGGATTTAATATTATTTGTGCAGATGTGCATGTAACACAAACAGCTGATGGACAAAGAGGTATTAAGTTTTGAAACCCCAAACTTGTTGAATAATTCAAAACTATGATGATGCTTCAAATATATAGAGTTTTCAGGAAATGTCATCCTACCGTTTCCTGGTATGCTTTTGGTGTGGCCATTTGCAAATGAGCAATTCTAATTATAAACAACCCCAGATACTTGTGGATAGTATCTGAAGACTGCCGTGACTGAGAACAGAGCTCTTGTCCCTCTGTGGGATAGGATGGCTTTATTTTGACAACGCATTCCCTGGGAGAGATCCAGAGTCAATCCTCTGTTGTAAGTACAGGATTCTGTCACCAAGGCCAGCGTAGCTGGTGGGGCGTTGCTATCTCTTTTCACACGTGGTTCCACCCTGAATGCTGTGTGAACCACAGGGTGACTTTTTATTTCCTTCCAGGAAACCTAAATACACAGAATATCGCCTTCTGCTCTTGTGTACTCAGATATCCTCAGCCCTGTCTGAACTCAGAAAATTATATTTTATCTTAAGTGGAACCTTCTAAGACATAAGTTTGCTATCTTTAGTGAAAAGTGTTGCCTTAGAGACCTTGTACTTTCTATTAGGAAGAGTGAGAAATAGACTGTATTTAATATCTAGGAACTCCTGACTGTCTCACATAGTTATGTTAACATGTTCACAGTTAACTGAATAGTGTGCAATTTGACATTTTGTTGATTCAGTTTAACAAATGCATCCTGCTCAGTTTACAGTACACGCTCCCACTCCCCCAACATATATTTACATACCTGCCTCCCTTCAACTTTTAGATTTCTTTAATATCCATGGTTCTTATATTTAAAAACAAAACAAAACTCTGCTACAGAATATGTAGTTAAAATCTTGTTAAGAGAATCCAGACAAAGGAGAATTAGCAAAAAAAAAAATGAACTGGTAAAGTGGCTAAGTTTCTCTTCAACTTTCTTTTTGAATGCTGAGCATTTCCAGTATTAGATCCAACCATTAAGGACATTGATGCATTTATTATGTGGAAACTGACTGTGGATGGCCGTCTTACTTCCCTGAGAAGACTCAGAAACCGAAAAGGCACAAATCAATAATGCAATTAATAAACACTGTTTTCCTCTAAGAGATTGCAAAAGAATGAGTCTTACACTTGACATTTCCCTAAAGTAGAGTGGTCTGATTAAATCTTTAGTGATGCTGCATCTGACAAGAAGACAAATTCACCTACCACAATATGTTTTTGGAAAGAAAGAATAACTAATTTTTATTTCCCTTCTCCTTTCCAAAGCCAACAAATAAACTCTCTGTACCTGAGAAACTAGCTGTAAGCATTTTCTACTGTGATCCTCAGGAATAATAAATTTGTATGTGTGTGTGTGTGTGTGTGTGTGTGTGTGTGTGTGTGTGTGTGTAATTTGCATAGAAGTTATTCCAGCTGAAGGTTGAGACCCTGGAAGACACAATAGAATTTTATAGATATGATAGTAAAAGCATTTATTAAAAGCAATTTGCTGGGCACTTGTATCAACTATAATTCCTGCAAGCTCTGAGTAAGAGACATGCCCACTCACATAACTTAAAGCCTGCACATGAAACAGACAGCAGATACCACTCAACCAAGGGCTCAAACGAATAACATGGGCTCAGATCCATCTCAACTTCTATTGGGTTCATGATGGCAGGGTGCCAGGATGACTGTCCCAGCTTGAACTTCATATCTTTGATTTGAACCTAGTGACAGATGCCAGCTTCTTACAATTCAAAGGCCCAGGGTTGATTTCTGACCTTGATCATTGTGCCAGTCTCTGAAGGAAGTCACACGTGGTGGAATGACATGATGAGCTCATATTGAGTTTTCATGCCTCACCTTTGGAAGAAGAGACGAGCATCTTCCTGAAACTGATGAATTAGGGATAAGGTATGGGTGTTTCTCCAGAATAAAATCTCATTTTTAAAAAAAGCAAAAACAGTTTTAATAGATGTTAGATAACCCCAAATCAACAGATATCTATTTCATTGCCACACATGTATTTTACAATACTGCTTTATTTAATCTTTACAAACACCCTATAAAAGAGTATGTCAATTATCTCTGTTTCACAGATAGGAGAGCAGAAATGAAGATGTTAAAGTCACTTCAAATCATTAATCCATGAAACAGATTCATCCATCCAATGGATTAATCCACTGATTAGATCACAACCTTTACAATCTAATAATTTTGCTTCTGATCATTCTTGCACTGCCTAATTGCATGAGCATTTTGTGGGATACACAAAGATCCAAACTATAACAGCCACAAACCTCAGAAGTGACTTAACAATCATTAGATTGCAAAAGTTGTAATCTAACCAGTGGATTAACCCATTTGATAGATCAATCTATTTCATGGATTGATGATTTGAACAGACTACTGGATGAAAACTGTAGGCAGATAAGGCTTGGATGGAGGACGTGGGTCACTAGGGGTATGCCTTTAAGGATTATATATATCTTGTCCCTGGCGCCTCTTCTCTCTCTCTCTCTCTCTCTCTCTCTCTCTCTCTCTTTCTCCCTCTACTCCTCCGCCCCCCCTTTTGCTTTTTGGCTGTCATGAACTGAACCACTTTCCTCCACCACGTCCTTCTGCCGTAATGTTCTACCTCACCTTGGACCCAGAGTGATGGAGTCAGCCAACTGTAGACTAAACCTCTAAAACCATCATCCCAAAATAGATGTTTCCTCCTCTAAATTTTTCAGGTAATTGGGTCATAGTGATGGAAGCTGACTATTACAGTGGCAGAACCGAACTTTAAACCTAGAACTCTCTGACTGTGGAGTCTTGACCTAGACATCTTCTCTCTATGCCTCACTGAAGGAAAAGCACATCCCAGGGTTATGCATGACAACAGCAGGGAACCTGTGGCACCTTCGTAACAGTGTTGGCAAGTGTTGGAATCAGACATCTGGAGGGCAGAGTCTTCAGAACCAAGGACTGCAGAGCTAGATGTGGGTCACTAAGGCTAATTTTAGTGCAATTAAAATAAAAAATAATCTCTGTCCCTTTCATACTACAATAAGATAATGCCACAGACTGGGTAATTTACAATTTTTGGCTCACAGTTGTAAAGGATGGAATCTAGGATCCAGGGGTCAGCATGTGGGCAGGATCTTCTTGCTGCTTCATCCCATGGTAGAAGGCAGGAAGGCTAGAGAGTAAGAGAGAGGAAAAAGGATCAAACTTCCTCTTTTATGATGCACCCACTGCTGTGATAATGGCAGTAGTCCATTCATTCTGCCCTCATGGCCTGGTACACTCTCTTTAGACCCCACTGTGCAACACTGTTACATGGTGGATTGAGTTTCCAACACATGCTTTTCAGGGACACAATCAAAGCATACAAAGATTCATTTACTTATGGCACTAATGATTCTGTTTGGAGTCTGCATCCTCAAACAAGGGCAATTTGTAGATTAACCTTACTGTTGCCAGTCTGGGAAGGGGCATATATGACCCTCAGTGTATTTGTGTACCCCTCTGCAATGTTTAAGGCCTTGACTCCACCGTGGACTTCTGATTCACATGACCAGTGTTTGCATCATGGGCAGAGAGGATTTTTGATAACTTTTAGGGTGAATTAAAATATTTTTTTAAAAAATCTAAATGAGCATCAGATTACACTAAATCATGCATTTTCTAAGTAGTGGTAGGCGAGAACCTAAACCTCCTGTAGCTCCAGCTGAACACCCAACCCACACCCTACCATCCACACTGACCTCACTTTGATGTTCCCTAGTCTACATTAGCATGCTTCATTTTCCATCAACTTTTCTTCCTAGGAAATGTTTGATTGTTTATTACAGGAGTGTCTCCAAAGACCTATCATCTCTTCCATGGAATCATCAGCAATTGGCATCCTAAAATTAAATTCCTCAGCATATTCAATCTTGCCACATCCTCTGCCATCTTGGACTGCTATATCATGATTCTTACATAATCTCAATTAATTCCCTGCCTTGAAAGGGTCACCATAATGTTCAAATTTCCAGTAATCCTGACATTACCTTCCCCCTCTGATACAGACAGAACTTTGTGCTATTGTTTTGCCCATCTGTAAATTTTGACTTCCTCTACAATCCAGTGGCCATCAGTATGAATGATATTTGATAAATTCAAGGAAAAAATCTTGTCCAAAATAAAAAGTAAGAAATAGAAGCATATAGTGGCAATTTGAGGATGGAAAGGGTGATGAAGAAAAAGCTGAAAGTAGGAGTTCGTCTGAAGTGACACATGGGGACAGTGCAAATAGTTCTGTAGGCATAGGTCAAAGTGCTTTGGAGTAGCACTAGAAACTGATCAGTCAGTGGCAGTTATTAGAAAATCAAAGAGAAGGTAGAATGTTGAGGCACCATTCAGTGGAATTACCTCCTTTTATCTTTGTGTGCAGGACCTGAGAGGTGGTGTATGCTCAGAAGTAGTGTCTGCTCAATTATCATGTGGAGGAGGGTGGGGGAGAGGGAGAGAAAAGAAGAAGGAGAGAGAAAAACATGAATGCAGAGTATCAATGCTTGATATCCAGGGCCAACTTCTGATCATTAAAACATTGTTCACAGTGTGAAGTTAATTCTCCAGATTAATTGGATGTCTACTAAATTGATTAGTTTTAGGAAATCAGTCATAATAAGGAAATAGGGAGATATGAATAAGTATTGACATTTACTTGTCAGGTTTTTAGACCTGGGAATGGAAGAGGAAATGATGTGCTAGAAATACTACAGAATGTCAGGGGGAGAATAGATAAAAACAAATCAGGTCAATTCCTTGGATATCCTTGGACCAATAGGAAAAAGCAGAGTATAGGGGCAGAGGGCTGAGATCAGTTGTGGAATGCTTCCTTAGCATGTGCAACAAACAACAGCAACAACCAAAAAAAAAAAAAAAAAAAAGAAAATGTTATCATATAAAAGTGCCTCCTAGTGGTTGGTAAGGCAAGTGTTAACTTTCTGAAACAAAACCAAAAATAACAAAGAAAGGAAAAAGATTGTATACTTACCTAAAATGGGCTGAGTTGCTGCACAATCCCTTGGGAACACTGGATAGTTACCAATTTTCTGTTCTGTTGGTCTAGCAGAAGCCGAGAAAGACCAACCCAAGCCAAATTGCATTAGGTAAATTGCCAGCCAGAAGCAAATCATTATTTTTAATTTTTTGTTTTTATTAGTGTATTATAGTTCTACATAATATTGGGATTCATTTTGATATAATCTTACAAGCATAGAATATAATGTGTTTCATTTTAGTCCCCAGTATTTCCTCTTTCCCTCTCCTCCCACTTCCCTCAGTTTCTCTCCTCTACTGGTCATCCTTTTATTATTTATATTATTTTTTAACTAGTGAGAAACAAATGATTAGTTATCTGACAAAATTGACATTTTCTGGTTCCTAGAAAATCTGTATTTTGTTTTAGTAAAACTTGAGAGTGTGGGCTGGGGTTGTGGCTCAGTGGTAGAGTGCTTGCCTAGCACATGTGAGGCACAGGATTCGATTCTCAGTAACCTCATAAAAATAAATAAATAAAATAAAGATATTATGTCCATCTACAACTAAAAATATTTTTTTAGAACTTGAAAATGTAAATCTCTCTTTCTCTGTATATGTGTGTACACACACACACACACACACACACACACACACACACCCTGTTTGAACTTCATGAGAGCCATGACTTAAATGGTCTCATTGTATAGGTCAAAGGTAAACAAACTACAGCCTAATAGCCATGTCTGACGAGATGCCTGTTTTTGGAATAAGAGGGTCTTTTTTTTTTTTCTTGGTACTGGGAATTTAACCCAGGAGTGCTTAACCACTGAACTGCATGCCAGCCCTTTTTATTTTTATTTTGAAACAGGGTCTCGCTGAGTTGCTTAGGGCCTCACTGAGTAGCAGAGGCTGGCTTTTTTTTTTTTTTTTCATTTTTGTGAAGTTATAGAAATTCTTTTTTTTCTTTTTTTTTATTGGTTGTTCAAAACCTTACAAAGCTCATGATATATCATCTTTCATACATTTGACTCAATTGAGTTATGAACTCCCATTTTTACCCCAAATACAAATTGCAGAATCACATCGGTTACACACTCACATTTTTACATAATAACATATTAGTGACTGTTGTATTCTACTACTATCCCCCCTCCCCTCCCCTCCCATCTTCCCTCTCTACCTCATCTGCTATTGTTCAATTCTCTCCCTTGTTTCCCCTCCCCTTTCCCCTCACAACCTCTTATATGTAATTTTGTGTAACATTGAGGGTCTCCTACCATTTCCATATGTTTTTCCTTCTCTCTCCCTTTCTCTCCCCCCACTAGTCTTTGTTTAATGTTAGTCTTTTCCTCATGCTCTTCCTTCCTGTTCTGTTCTTAGTTGCTCTCTTTATATCAAAGAAGACATTTGGCATTTGTTTTTTAAGGATTGGCTAGCTTCGCTTAGCATATTCTGCTCTAATGCCATCCATTTCCCTGCAAATTCTATGATTTTTGTCATTTTTTAGTGCTGCATAATACTCCATTGTGTATAGATGCCACATTTTTTTTATCCATTCATCTATTGAAGGGCATCTAGGTTGGTTCCACAGTCTAGCTATTGTGAATTGTGCCGCTTATTTATTTTTTCAAAGAACCAACTTTTAGTTTTATCAATTTTTTCAATGGATTTTTTTGTTTCAATTTCGTTGATTTCTGCTCTAATTTTAATTATTTTTTGTCTTCTACTACATTTGCTGTTATTTTGCTCTTCCTTTTCTAGGTTTTTGAGGTGTAGTGTGAGTTCATTTATTTGTTGGTTTTTTCTTTTTTTGAGGAAAGAACTCCAAGAAATGAATTTCTCTCTTAAAACTGCTTTCATTGTGTCCCATAGATTCTGGTAGGTTGTGTCTGTATTGTTATTTGTCTCTAAGAATTTTTTTTATCTCCTCCTTTATGTCTTCTGTAACCCATTGATCATTCAGTAGCATATTGTTCATTTTCCATGTGATGTAGGATTTTTCCTTCCTTCTTTTATCATTGATTTCCAGTTTCATTCCATTATGATCAGATATGGTGCATGGTATTATCTCCAGCCCTTTATATTTACTAAGAGTTGCCCTATGGCATAATATATGGTCTATCTTTGAGTAGGATCCATGTGCTGCTGAGAAGAACGTGTATCCACTTGATGATGGTTGATATATTCTATATATGTCGGTTAAGTCTAGGTTATTGATTTTGCTGTTGAGTTCTATAGTTTCTTTATTCAGTTTTTGTCTAGAGGATCTGTCTAATGGCGAGAGCAGCATGTTGAAGTTACCCATAATTATTGTGTTGTGGTCTATTTGACTCTTGAACTTGAGGAGAGTTTGTTTTATGAACGTTGCAGCTTCATTGTTTGATGCATACAAATTGATAATTGTTATTTCTTATTGGTGGATGGTTCCTTTTAACAGTATATAGTGTCCTTCTTTATCCTTTTTGATTAACTTAGGTCTGAAGTTGATTTTATTCGATATGAGTATGGCCACTCCTGCTTGCTTCTGAGGGCCATGTGAGTGGTATGATTTTTCCCAACCTTTTACCTTCAGCCTGTGTATGTCTTTTTCTATCATATGAGTCTCCTGAAGGCAGTATATTATTGGATTTGTTTTTTTTTTTGATCCAGGTTACTGGCCTATGTCTCTTGATTGGTGAGTTTAGGCCATTAACATTTAAGGCTACAATTGAAATATGATTTATACTTCCAGTCATGTTTATTTATTTATTTATTTTAGTTTGGCTAGTTTTTACTTTTTGGTTATTTCCCTTCCCCTTTACTGAGATACTTCCTGCTGTTAGTTTTGGGCGCTATTTTTCAATTCCTCTTCTTGTAGTATTTTGCTCAGAATGCTTTGCAATGCTGGTTTTCTGGCTGCGAATTCTTTTAACTTTTGTTTATCGTGAAAGATTTTAATTTCATTGTCAAATCTGAAGCTTAATTTTGCTGGATACAGTATTCTTGGTTGGAATCCATTATTTTTCAGCATTTGAAATACATTGTTCCAGGATCTTCTCGTTTTCAAAGTCTGTGATGAAAAATCAGTCGTTAACCTAATTGGTTTACCCCTGAATGTAATCTGCCTCCTTTCTCTCGTAGCTTTTAATATTCTCTCCTTGTTCTGTATATTGGCTATCTTCATAATTATATGTCTTGGAGTTGGTCTATTACAGTTTTGAATGTTTGGGGTCCTGTAGGCTTCCAGGATTTGGCAATCCATACCATCTTTCATCTCTGGGAAGTTTTCTAGAATTATTTCATTTAATATGTTGTCCATTCCTTTGGTTTGCATCTCTATGTCTTCTTCTATCCCGATGACTCTCAAATTTGGTTTTTTTATGACATCCCATATCTCTTGAATAGATTGCTCCTGGGATTTAAGCATCTTTTCTGTGTTGACTATATTCTTTTCAAGTTGATAAACTTTGTCTTCATTATCTGATGTTCTGACTTCTACTTGATCTAGTCTATGTGAAATATTCTCGTTTGAGTTTTTAATTTGGTTTATAGTTTCCTGCATTTCTAGGATTACTGTTTGATTTTTTTTAAGATCTCTATCTCCTGGTAAAGCTCGTTCTTTGCCATTTGAATTTGTTTAATTTATTTTCAAAATATACTTTTATTGCTTGGACTTGCTGCCTCATGTCTTCTCTAATATTCCTTTCCATCTGAGTTAGGTATGCCTTGAGTTCTTTCCCTATCCATGTTTCTGATGCTTCTAGGTCCTCCTGTAGATTTAAGTTGTCCTGCATTGTTTGTAATCCTTTTTTTCCCTTGTTTTTTCATGATGTTCACGTCACTTTCCAGCTCTATTTGATTGCTGTGTTTCTGCTCTCTTCTGTAGATTTGTTTTGGTTTTGTATATCTCTGTTGTCTCTCCTTTGTGTTGGTAGACTATGCCTGCTAAAGTGGATTCCGCTGGGAAGGAATTCCGACGGCCAAGCTCCAGTGACGTCACCTCTCTGCTATGGCTGGCCCCAGGCTCCTTGCCGGGGTGTCCGAATTAGTGGGGTGGACTGGACTGTCTCTGGTTGGTTTCAGATCCCAGTCGCTGGCGGGTGGGTGGTCTCTAGACGCCCAGTCATGAGGGCCTGGCCTCTAGTCCCCTGGTTTCTCCTGCTAGTCCTGGTTTCTCCTGCTAGACCAGATTTCCCCTGAGTGATGCCTCTCCACAGTTCAAACTGTACTCTGGGCCTGCTGTTTGTTGGGTGTGGAGGGTGTCTATTGGGAACCTCGGCACTCTATTGTTTTGATTTTTTCCACTTGCCCCTCCCCCAGTGCTAACTAGTCAGGTTTCGTTTTCGCCGCTAATGGGAGGGGGAGTTGAAGGTCAGGTGTCTCTAGTTTTCCCTGAGTCTTTCTGCAGGCTCGCTCTGATAATCCCTCCCCCGGAAAGCCTAGGAAAGATTTTATGCGAATTCCCCTCTGTATGGGAGTTGAGCTGAGTAACACACACCTGTTTTATTGTTGCAATCTGTCGGAGAGTGGCGGTGGTTACTTCAGCTCTCCAAGATGGTGGCCGCTGGTTTCCTTGGTGGAGTTTCCGTTGTGGGGGATAGAACTGTACCGCTTCCTTCCCCGTCTGAAATCCCGAACTCAGCCCAGGGCTCAGTGGGGACTCAGCCGGCAGGATTCCACAAATCCGCAGCCACGTTTCTCCCTGCTTGCTGGTCACTTCCCAGTGGTGCCCCGCCGTCTCTGAGGCTGGCTTTGACATACAATCCTCCTGCTCCAGCCTCCTGAGCCCCTGGGATTATAGGCATCGTCATCATGCCTGTCTGTAAATAAGAGTTTTATTAGAACTGAGTTGTGCCCATTTATTTACTTATTATCTGTGACTGCTTTTGTGCTACAAAGGCAGAGTTAGCTAGTTGTGACAGAGACCATGTAGCCTAATAAGCCTAAAATATTTACTATCTACTCCTTTATAGGAAATATTTTCTGTTTTTCTTTTTCTTTGGGTGTGTGTGGGGGGGGTGGGGGTGGGCAGGATTGAACCCCAGACCTTATTTCTAGCTTTACAGGAAATATTTATGGATCTCTGGTTTGGTTTGTTGGTATTCAAAATGTGGTGCATAAACCAGCAAATGTAGCATCAAAGGCTCTAACACAGATCTACTATCTTAGTGTCTTTGTTTCAACTGAAATCTCCAATGATATAAGTGATATTTGAGAGGCAGTGATCTAGGCTACAGCTGGGTCTCAGTGGGACCCAGTAAATACTTGTTCAACAAATGAATAACCAGAGCAATATGCAACCTTCAAACTCATCAGTAAAAATACGTTTAGTAGGTGTGACGTACCTAGCCCTTGATTGAGTCTGGAAAAGGAGCCAAAGAGTGGCTCTTGTACTCCAGGAGTTTAAAACATACTTAGCACTAAAGGATAGCAGATGTGCAACAATGAACAGTGTTAGAGAATACCAGAATGGCATGTCATAATACGCTGATGGTATCTGCAGATGGGAAGTGATGAAGCAGGGATGGTGTTGGAAACTGAAGGGGGTAGGAAAACACATCAGATCTGAATGGCTTTGGACTGATTACTGTGATGTCTCAGATATGGCTCATAAATACAAAAATGGAGGAGTGCAGCATCCCTTGGTTTATCCAGGGGCTTTTTAAATTACAAAAGAGAGATGGAATACGCTCAGACAAATGGATCCTAGGCTCACAGTGAGGCCGACAAATGCATGAGCACATGTGTTTTTATGGCGAGTGAATTAGGCTGTAAATCAGGGAACAAAAGATGGGACTGAACATGCCAGTAGTTAAAATGTGACAAGAAATACCTGAACAGCCTCCAGTGAAATAATTGATAATGGTGTGGTGAATTAAATATCTGCAGTGGAATTAGCTAAGGCAAATCTCATCTTTTTCTGTGTTAAATGCCAATTTCATAAGAATAAGACAATTACAAAGTCACAATCCCGATACCTTTTGTTTTTATGAGTGAGCTGTTTGTAAGCACTTCACTTGGTGCTTTGATGTCATATATTTCCTCCTCTTAGAATAAATAGCATTTCTCAGAAAATTAAGATGTGCTTTCAATTCTCTGATGACTAGCTACTCGAAACAATGAACATTATTCAAGGAAAACCTGAACAACTAATCTTGTAAACAAGCCCCAATTATTTCAACCAATTTATTTCTTTTGCTTTTGCTGAGGTTAGAATTTTTCATCTAGAGTCTACTCATCAAAGGCCAGTGATCAGTTTGGACTTTTAAAAAAAAAAAGTCTTTGTTCCTTTTATAGTCATGTTAGTAGTAGAAGGTCAAGAGACTGCTGCAAGTCAGAAGGAATGATTCTTTAAGATGCTTCTATGGGTTTGACAGACCCTTCATTTTCAGTTCACAGACATCCATGTCCCAATATATAGCAGATTCTCCATAAAGTGAAAACTCCAGGGCAACAAGGAAAAAGGGTGAGGGCGTCTGTTTTTAAGTGAGGAGTGGATTAAAATCAGAACGGGGGTGTTATGATGTCAACAGGTTATGACTTTCCCTATATCGATAAGCTTTGCTCAAAGTGTGGGTGTGCATGTATCTACCAAGGTTAGAAGACAGTGGCCTGAGATTCCTCCTTCATTCTTATGTTTTGGTTCCCACTTTCCAGTCAAAGTGCACGGCCTCAGTCTGAGCACTAATATTAGACATTCAGAGTCTCAAATTCAGGAGAGCTTCTGAGAAATCATGTATCACTCACATCTTGTTTCTTGCCTGTTCTTGAACTCTGGAGAATGTATCGAATGCACCCAGAGGAGTCATATCAACTTCTAGTGAGTCCACCATGCCACAACAAAAGTGTTCTGGGGTACTAATCCAGAATTTGATAAAGTAGTGTCATGGGTAGGGGACTCAATCAATCTGAACCCTTCAGTTCTGGTCCTGGTGACAATAAAAATGCCATCCTTTCTCATATAAGCCAGCTTTGCATTTGTGAATTGGCTTTCTTATTTGTGATATTATAGGAGCACATACAATTTAGAATTTCCAAAACTGACTTAACAACAGAATCCTCTCAAAGAGGAACTTATGAATCTCCTTGCACCAGAACTCTCCCTCCAACTAACTGGTCACTCCAGGCTACTTATTTGCTGATAGCAGGGTTGTAGGTAGGTCTCTGGAATGTCTCTGGAACCTTTTTTTTTTTTTTTGTGGTGCTGGGGATTGAACCCAGGGCCTTGTGCATGTAAGGCAAGCACTCTATCAACTGAGCTATATCTCCAGCCCATGGAACCCGTATTTTTAAGTGTTCCCACAGTGTTCTGGTTTGCAGAAGTCTTTGGAAATGCCTGCATTAGATGATATCAATGTTGTTGTTTTTTTCCCATTGATAAAATGTTTGTTGTAGCTTTATTTCATTGGGCTGCTATTTCTATTCCCATATTTAGGGAGTTCTATTCCTTACTGTTCATTTTCTATATAAATATTATCATTTTCTAAATAAGGTTTATTATTCAATACTGTTTCCATAGTGCAGACTTTGTCTGACATTCTTCTTTATAATTGAAGGAATTAAGTGATTAATGGAACAGGGTAACTATAATTTCTTGATGTCAGAGGAGCGAGTGAATTATGTTTTCTAAACAATTCTGCATCCTTTGCTCATTTAAAAATGGTTATTGGATGCCCTGGATGTTCTGGGCACTGTTCTACAGACTTGAGTTGTAGCTATTAATAACATAGATCAAAGTTTCTGCCTTCAAAGAGCTTTATTCTAATGAATTTAGAATCTTAACTGAGAGACCAAATTATAGACACTGGCATTCTGGTATCCACTTCCCTTGGGCCAACTCTTTTTAGCTTGTTTTGGCATGATTTGATTTTTTATTTTCTTAGTGATTTCATTTTTCTCTGACTGCTCTTCACATTCTTCATATTATCCCAAATTTGAACAAAGGTTTCTTTTTTGTGTTTTTTTTGGAGGCTTTTCATAGTCTTCTACTTCAGGTAACCCTTTCTTTAAATTTCTATCTACTAATTAAAGTGACTTAATCACCTTTTTAAATGTTAAAGAGATACACTAGCTGACAAGTTATATAAGTCGTTTCTGTTTATGGTTACATGTAAAAAAAACCAAACAACTCAAACTGACTTAAGCACAAAAGAATATTTATTAACTCAGATATCTGAGAAATTCAGATATAACATTTAGCCCTCAGTTACAGATTGAGATTGAGGGTTTCTTGCTTCTCTGTTCGTTTCTTTCTTTCTTTCTTCCTTCCTTCCTTCCTTCCTTCCTTCCTTCCTTCCTTCCTTCCTTCCTTCCTTCCTTCCTTCCTTCCTTCCTTCCTTCCTTCCTTCTTTCTTTCTTTCTTTCTTTCTTTCTTTCTTTCTTTCTTTCTTTCTTTCTTTCTCTTTCTCTCTCTCTCTTTCTGACTGAACTCAGATATGCTTCACCACTGAGGTACTTCCCCAGCCTGTAGGGTCTTGCTAAATTTCCCAGGCTGGTCTTGAACTTGTGATTCTCCTACCTCTGCCTCTGGAGTCTCTGGGATCACAGGCATGAACCATCATGCCTGACTCTGTTCCACTTAATTGTTTTCCTCTACGTTAGCTTTCATCTCTTCCCATGTGGCAGTAGATCAAGGGTCCCCAAGACTTCCCCTAGATTTGATGATTAGGTGGGAGAACTCTCAGGACTCAACATTATAATCATCCTCATGGCCACATTTATTAAAGTGAAGGAATGTCCCAAGGAGAAGTTCTGAGGCAACTAGATCTGAGACTTTTCCCAGTAGAGTCATACAGGATGCCCTTACTTGCTCCATCAGCAAATCGTGAGGACACACATGAAATATTGTCTACCCGGGAAAGTCTATAGAGACTCAGTGCCTCAGATTCTTTTAGGGGTCTGTCATGTCAATTACAGTTTCCACCAGTGGCTCAGCTCAGGGTGTGCTGTGTCTGACTTGACAAGTTTTCCTAAAAGATGCATTCTTTCCCCCAATAAGTCTAGAAAAGTCTCTGTGTTGGAGACTGGCTTGATGTTTCCCAAATTCAATTCTTCTCCTTTCTGTACCTGCATGAAGGCTGCAGTTACTCTTGTCTCCTTTGGTAGGTGATAAGGTAGCATTCCATA
Organism: Ictidomys tridecemlineatus; assembly: GCF_052094955.1. NCBI lineage: Eukaryota > Metazoa > Chordata > Mammalia > Rodentia > Sciuridae > Ictidomys > Ictidomys tridecemlineatus. The sequence goes on along the minus strand of NC_135492.1, from coordinate 44,534,982 downwards.
TCCCAGAGTGGCAGAGGAAGTGATGCCCATCTCTTTTACACAAGCCCATGATGATCCTTGCACATAAGTGATAAGATAGCATTCCAGTCCCCAGAGTATGAGCGGAAGTTGTTACAGGGCTGGGACCTTCTGAGAAACTGAGGCAGCACAGAGATCCCCCCTTCAAGCCCCAGTTCTTGTGATCAGGTCAGGAAAATTTCAGACATCTCACTCAAAGTAACATGAATGTGTTTATTAAAGGGATAGGAAAAGGGAAAGAGGACACTCTGAAGGGAGAGAGTAGGTCCTCTCAGAGATGAGAGGGACAACATGCCTTTCCTGCACTCCAGTTTTATTGGGGATTCCAGGAAAATTTCCAGAGAGTCCTGCCCAGGTCTACCACTTGACTTTTGACTGACAGCAGGGTGACGTCAGACTTTCAGGTACCCACTGCCATTGCATCTGTAAGTCACCTTGGCCCATGTTGACCAGTTCTAATTGGATTCTTAACCATACATTCTTACAGATTTTTACGGTTAGGAGGAACTATTCTTATCCCCAGTGTTTCGGGATCTAGTCACAAAATTCTCCTCCTTCAGGTTAACTTGGGCTCCTCTTACCAACATTATTTGGGGCCTGCATTTCTCCTGCAGTGAATGAGTAGTTTGTTCAGGAATGTGACATAGCCGGTTCACTTAGGCCAGGCGAGGTCTACAGGTAAATTGCTTCTTAGAAAACAAAGAATGTGGGAGGTCAGCATCATTGGCCCATTTTATAGAATTATTCTCTTAACCTCGTGTTCTTGCCATCCTCATCTGTCTGTCTCCTAACAAAGTGTTGTTCACCACTTCCATGCCAGCCCATGACGATCTTTGCACAGATGATTCTCCATACTCTTCCCCATCTTAAGTGCATCTTGAGGCCCAGGTGATGATCATGGAGTGAGCCCAGATCCCTGGATCACTGCTTTTTGGAGAACCAGCGACAATCATGATAATCTATTTTGAACTTTATTTGTACTATAATTAAATTTTGGTTTGTGGAAGTCATTGTACATTTTTGGGTAAGTTATCTGGGAAATCACTTAGGTCATATGTTAAACTTTGAAGAAGGGTCAGTCCTTCTCAAAATCACCCATAATAAGTGTAAGTGGTGATGGAGAGGTGTGGTGTTTGTTTTTTTTTTTTTTTAAATTTTTAAAGGATCATTGGATTCTGTTAGGCAAAAGGAATTCAGGACAGGCTGAATAGCAGATGTCTAACACAAATTATACATTCTCCAAGTCTACCCAAGTCGAGCTTGGTTTTACCCTGTAGTCCTTAGCTGTGTTGGCATCTGGTAAGTTTTTTGAATGCATGAGTGCCTGTATAGAAAGAAACCAGAAAATCAGCTCAAAAACCTTGCCTTTTTCCTCAAGTGCAGCATTATTTAAATGAATTTGAATTTTCTCTCCTCTCCTTCCCTTTGCCGCTGTTCAAGCATAACCTAAACTGCACTTTAAACTGAGCACAGATTTAATGAGTCAACACAATCCCTCAGCAATCAGCTTATGTTCGGGCTGTGTCTATAGAATATTCAGATCCTCAGGGGTCCTTGGAACCAAGGAGTGAACGCGCAAACATGGCAAACAAGTGCAATAGCAAATTATTCATATTGACAAACCAAACAGTGGCATAAACCCAACACAAAGAAATGATAAATGTCTGAAGTGATGGAAAGGCCAGTTGCCTTGTTCTGATTGTTAAATATTGTACACTTGTATTGCAATATCACACTGTACCCCATCAATTTGTATGATTACTCTGTGTCAATTAAAAAGTGCAAATATAAATATGTGTGTATATGTGTGTGCGTAAGTGTATATATATTTTAAAATAGTGGGGTACAGAACAATTTGACTATAACATATACTGTGACCATTTTTGGTTTTACTTGTAACAATCGCTATCATTGATGCAATACATAAAGGAAAATAATAGTTATTTGGAAACTGGCCAGCAAGAGGTAAGCACTATGTACATATTAGCTCCATATTAGCTCATTTCCTTACAGTCCGTGTGTGTGTGTGTGTGTGTGTGTGTGTGTGTGTGTGTGTGTCCTTTTTGTTCCACAACACCTGGGAATTAATGCTGGTACAATCTATTACAAGAATAGTCATTATCCTTTCTGGAGCAAACTGTCTTACCTCCCAAAGTATATACCAAAGAAGGAGAAGGAGAAGGAGAAGGAGGAGAAGGAGAAGGAGAAGGAGAAGGAGGAGAAGGAGAAGGAGAAGGAGAAGGAGAAGGAGGAGAAGGAGAAGGAGAAGGAAGAAAGAAATAAAAGCAAAAGAAAAATTATTAACACTTTTCTCCTGAAATTTTTTTTTTCAGTTTATATTGACACCCTTTTATTATAAGAGTCCTTTCCTATTGATTGACCTCCCTTCTTCCTTTCTACACCTGCATCTTTTTCCCTTCACTCTAAAACATACTGAGGGGCTCTGGCACTAATAGCTCTGATCTACATTTCCTGAATCCCTGCCTCGAGTAACTTCTTCCATACATGTCCCCGCAGTACTCAGAGAATAGTAATAGGTGCTAAAGTCTTCAGAGTAGAGCACCTGTAAGTTAAAACACCAGGCAAAAATAGGACTTACCTCACAGTTGATTAAATTGCATGTAAAACATATAGAACAGTGCCTGGTCCATTGTAAACCACGAGCTGTTATTATTGCCACTGTGTTGTTAGCTGCTTTTAATAACAATTTGGATGCATTGTTGTTTCAAAAGTCTTCCTTCCCATCTAGGATTAAGGATGATGAGAAAAGGTGGGAAAGGGGATGAGGAACTCCTTGCATTTGTATTTTACATATTTGAGATCATGCTGCATATAAAAAGATATTTTATGTATTTTACTTAGGGTTTTCTTCAGGAACAATATCTCATGTCACTAACATTCCCAGTGTGAATTGACAACACAGCAGCAGTAGTATTTTAGATATCACTTTGAAGTGATATCAGCTTGAGGGGCAGAGACTATTTGTAGTATGAACCCATTTAAGAATTACTACTGGCCTCAACCTTAATAATAATTAATAATAATAAAACCCCAATACCTGATCAGCTAATTCATTCTATTCAAGTATTCACCTAATGTTTACTGAGCCCTTATTATGTGTTGGGTACCACAGTTATATTTTGACATATCATACACACATGGGGATGATTTCCCCTCTTTGTGGTTGTACATGATGTGGGGTTACATTGGTTGGGTATTCATATAAGAACATAAGAAAGTTATGTCTGACTCATTCTATTGTCTTTCTTATTCCCATCCTCCCTCCCTTCCTTTCAGTCCCTTTTATCTAATCTAGTGAACTTCTATTCTTCCTTCTCTGCTGCTTAATGTGAGTTATCATCTGCATATCAGAGAGAGCATTTGGCCTTTGGATTTTTGGTATTGGCTTATTTAACTTAGCATGATAGTCTCCAGTTCCATCCATTTACTTACAAAAGCCATAATTTCATCATTTTTTTATGACTGAGTAACATAAACACACAAAATTAAATGTGGCTTCTGCTTCTAAGCAGCTTGCATTCTGGAGGAGTATAATTCATCAAATGATTACATAAATACATTGGTATAGCTTGCAGTGAAGGAAAAGCAGAGTGACAAAAAAATAATACTTTGGGTACTATCTTTAGCCTTGGAGCTAAGAAAGGAAAATTTAGGGGGAAAAAAAGGAAAATTTAGGAAATATCTCCAGGAAAAAAGACATTAAAACTAGGACTTAAACCATGAATAGGGAATAATAACAAAAGGGTCAAGAAGAAAATTCTGGGTATAGGAAGAGCATGTACAGGGACCCTGAAGTGGGAAGTAGAAAATCTGTTTGAAAAACTGAAAGAAAGGCTATAGTTGTTGGAATCCAGGGCATGAGGGTAGAGATGGTTGTAGTGAGTGGGCCAGGGGTAGGGAGAGACCTTCTTAGTCCTGTACGGGATTTTTACTCTCTTCACAGGGCAGTACAAGTCTTTGAACAGTTGAATCCAAAAAATGAATTTGTTCAAGATACTATCAGCAGAATGAAAAGAAATCTATTTGCTTTGGGATTATGCAGGCCATAATGGGAAATAAAGAGTTATTTCTAATATTTTAAATAAAATCTGTAAATGTTGACAGGGCTACACAAATCTGTAATTATGAAACAAAAAGAAACTTTAATAAACCTCTTAATTATGTCTTTAATGAGTCTAAGAATATAAAGTTAGTATTGTTTAATAGATCTTCCTAGAAATTGTGAGCTATTCTCCACATGGTATTGTGGAGCTGTTGTGGACTAGTGGGAATATCCAATAAGAAATGAGGTTTGGGGGCTGAGGTTGTGGCTCAGTGGTAGAGTGCTTGCCTAGCAAGTGTGAGGCACTGGGTTCAAATCTCAGCAGCACATATAAATAAATTAATAAATAAAGTAAAGGTCCATCAACAATAAAAAAAAAAGAAAGAAAGAAATGAGATTTGGGAACCTAGTTGGGGAAGGAAGCTGAGATTCCCCAGGCATGGGAATATTTTACCATTTGAAACTAGCATTTTAATGTTTCAACTAGTAAAAAGCAGGGGCCCAGAGCTGTCCAGGGCCTCTAGCAATTCCACAGGGTCCAGGGTTATCAAGTGGGTGATCACACCTTTCTCAGAACAAAATGCCCTCTGACCAGATAAATGCAGAGAACATTCAAGGGGCATGCAGGGCTGTGGGTGTCATATTGAATAGGTTAACAGGAAGTAATCTCATTTAGATGATTTCCAATAAGATGAAAATGCCATGTGGTCAACCAGATGTCTACAATATCCAATGAAGAATTGGATTTTTGGAAATGTTAGGCAGCTAGTCAGTCATGAATGGGTGAGCAGGGAAGGACAAGGAAGGGCTGGTGACTGAAAACCATAGGGAGCCTCATCTGACTGTTCAGCACCTGAATAAATGGACCTGGTGTGTCAAAACTTCCCCCAGCTGTGGTTGCATCCTCTCAAGAAGGAAGCAGGTGGCCTGGATCTCCCATTGTCTTAGAAACTCACAATCCCTAATCACCCTGGCAACCAAAACATCAGACACAAAGATAGCTTGCTGAGGGCTATTCAAAGGTTAATAAACTGATTAAAGGGTTAGGACATTAAGGTAAAAACAAGGGTACTCACTTTCCTTAAGAACTCTAACCCTGAGCACCACACTATCCTCTCTTGGAGGTACTGCATGCATCCATTCAGCTCCTAGGCTGCTAATCAAAAGTTAGGAGGTGGATCTGGGCAGCACTCTGGAAACTAACCTAGGCCTTCCAATAAAACTGGAGGGTAGGAAGGGCAAATTGTCTCTTTCCTCTATGAGAGGACCCACTCCCTCCCTAAAGAATGTCCCCTTTTCCTCTTTCCTATCCCTTCTAATGAACTCATCCCTGTTACTCTGAATGGCATAACTGAAATCTTTTTTGGCATGATTGCAAGAATTAGGGTTTGAAGAGGGGAGTGTCTCTGTGCTACCTTAGTTTCACAGCAGGCTTCTGCTTTGTATTAGAAACTTACTGAAAAGTAGCTTGTTTTACTATTTTCCTGGGTTGGTCTCTCTCTCTCTCTCTCTCTCTCTCTCTCTCTCTCTCTCTCTCTCTCTCTCTCTCTCTCTCTCTCTCTCTCTCTCTCTCTCTCTCTCTCTCTCTCTCTCTCTCTCTCTCACACACACACACACACACACACACACACCTATATCTATCTGTCTAATCTGGATGAATTTAATTTTTTTTTCCTAATTAAAAACATGTTCTTGGGCTGGGCATGTGGCTCAAGCAGTAACATGCTTGCCTGGCATGCGTGGGCCGCTGGGTTTGATCCTCAGCACCACATAAAAATAAAATGAAGATGTTGTGCCCACCTAAAACTGAAAAATAAATATTAAAAAAATCTCTCTCTTCTCTTTCTCTCTCTCTTAAACAAAAACAAAACAAAACAAAACAAACATGTTCTTGGAATGTTCCAAGTTCCTAGTTCATTTATTAGATCCCATCTGATATCTAAATACTGACTGCAGTGGTTCTTGTCCTTCATCATTTATTAATGCAAAGTATCTGCATTTTTTTTCCTCCCTCTCTTTTTCTTCTCTGGTTACTGGGGCTCAAACCCAGGGTTTCACAGAAGTATCTGTATTTTAAACAAGGCCTCAAGTGAAGCTGCTAGTTGGAGGACCATACTTGGACTACCACTGCCCTAAAGAACACTTTACATTTATAAAGGGTGAAATTTGAGGTCCAGGCATCCAGGAGACCAATGCATAAAATCAAAGAGTATCCATCCAATGTTCTCCTTAGCCTTAATTCTGAGACTAAGGAAGGTCATTCAGCACAGAAGTGATTCACATTCTATTTCAAATTCCCCATTCAAATATAATAGGATTTTATTTTACCAATCACGTTTTACCTAAAAGTGCTCTATTTTTTTATACATGGAGATGAAGCAAATTTTATTTTGAAAATTTTATGGAACATTACAGAGGTGTTACAAAGCAAAGTCTGGAATTACCATGACAGTGACTCAGCTTCTTATTAAAGAAAATAAAATGCAAAACGTTTGTCACACATCTCCAGATTTGGGTGATTTATTTTGAATGCCAAAGCAAGTGTTTTTATTTATAAGCGTTTGGATTTCTTTCATTCTGAGACAGGACAGACAGTCTAGGCAGCAGTTTTGGTTTATTCCTTAACTTGACATGTAAGATGTCTAAGTTAAGATGTATGAAGATAGAACTGAAATAAATTACATGTCCAAAAGCCATATCAATTTTTTTTCTTCAGGAAAACTTTATCCTAGCATCAGTTTAGACAAAAGAGAAAATGAGAGAGACTAGGAAAATATAGTGGCTTTGGAACTATAAATTTTGATCACTCTTTTACTGTAGATCATGGAGTATTTTTGGTCCTTTTTATTTTTCTATGTTAGTTCTATCCCCATTATTATTTAACTGTGTGAATGTGAGAAACTGAATTGCAGTGATTCTGTAATTCAGTTTTTATTTGTCAATCAGTGTTGAAATTGAATTACATTTAGTTTTTAAGTTCCAATCTGTTGTTAATATTTATTCATCTAAAAATGATTGAAGTTAATGTTCTGGTATCCTATTGTTCTGACACATTTTGTTGAAATTTGTAAAGAAAATTTAAACATTGTTCTTATTCTCACAGAATTTATGATCTCACTTAAGTTTACAAGTTTGCTCCTTCTGAATTTATTCTTCAGATTCCTAAGCCAAAATAATGTCTTTTATGTGAGTACAGGTAAATGCTGTCAAATTCTTACCAACTGTCTCTCTGAAGCAAAGAGGTGATAAAAGCAAAGGAAGAAAATACATTTATAGTGTTTGTTGATTTCAATGGAATAAATACCTCTGCCATGGCCATATGTTCAGTAGAACATCATTACATAGCATCTGCACTATTATAAATAGGTTATTCTAAGAGCTGAGTAATAGAAAAATATGGTAAAATAAGAAGTAATGAGTTTTGAGTATGTTACTATTTTTCCAATATAATTAGTTGTAACAAATACAAAGCTGTTTATATAACAATTAAACATATTTTGATTAACATGCAATAGTTATACATGGCCTATAGTGTGCTATTTCACCACATGTGTACACTGTGTACTGAAAAACTCAGAGTGATTAGCCTTATTCACAATAGCCAAGATATGGAATCCACCATCAATCAATGAATGGATAAAGAAGATGTGGCACATATACACAATAGCATATTATTCATCCATTAAAAAAATGAAGTCCTGTCATTTGCAGCAAAATGAATGGAACTGGAGGAGATTATATAAAGTGAAATAACAATTTTCATAATTATTATGTCCAAGCCTGGCTCAAAAAAATTCTGAAAATTTAATTCTTGGTTCTCAAGAGCTTGTATGAGCTGACTCCTGCACACCACTGGCATGTTTTCCATGAAGATACCAAGACCAGATAAAATGTACAAGGATTTTACTGAGGCCTGCCCATGATTGAAAATGTGCAAATATGACCCTGAGTGACAGACAGAGGGATAGGAGGTCATGTTTTCAGAATAAGGCTTAGCCTGGTATTCCTGCTGTGCTCAGTCACTGCCTGTGGAGCAGCCCATGTTAAGTGCTAGGAGCTACTTCAGAAGAGGCTGGGGCCCTTGGCCAACTCTGTTTCCTGCACTTCCGCCCCACCAGGCACAATTCTATGGCCACCAAACCCTCAGGGTTGCAGTGTCCATGCCTTCCACACCTGGTTCAGCTTATGTCATCACCACAGTTGTTTTTTTGTTTTGTTTTGTTTTGTTTTGTTTTAATATGTACATATGATCATGTTTTTCTGCTTCTCAAACCACTGAGGAGCTTCTAGATGGTTTCAGAATAATCCTGAAACTTTCCAACACATAGGAACTTCACAATTTGCCCTGAGGTTTCCTTACCATCTTCATCTTCCTGTCCCTTCTGTGCTCCACCAGATGTCTCCCCATTGTACCACACCCGGCTCAGACACCCCTATTTCCATCCTTTTGTCAGCATGTAGGTATAAAATCCTTGTAGTGTTTTTTGTTTGGTACCAGAGGTGCTTTAGCACTGAGCCACATCCCCAGCCTCCACTCCCTCTTATTATTATTATTTTTTAGATTTTGATTTAGGGTCTTGCTAAGTTACTTAGGTTCTCACTAAGTTGCTGAGCCTGGCCTTTAATTTGTGATCCCTCTGCCTCAGCCTCCCAAATTGCTGGGATTACAGTTGTGCACCACCATGCCTAGCCTGACTCTGGTTTTATAAGTGCAGTTTAGAGTCTCATGGGACAAAGATACAAGTTGATAGTACGTTTAAGAAAGAAAGAAGCATTGTTAACCAGAATATTTATGCTGAGAACATAATAATTTAATTAAACTTTGGTTAAGGAATAGATTTATACAAATCACACACACCCATATATGCACATGTATATGCATATGTGTGTGTGTGTGTGTGTATACACATATGAATGCATGGATATATATTAAGTTATGTCTATATCTGTATCTCATATATTTTACATCAGGATAAAATAAACACATGCAGTATCTTGTTATTTTTGAGTCTACTAATTGGGATTTCACATCATTTTTAGTTGTCTCACTTTAGTTTTGTAGCATATTTTGGTCACTGGCTTTTTTTTTTTTTCCTTTCCAAAGTGTTCATGTTCATTTATATTCTCATGTGATAGCTTTTTTTTTTTTTTGACATTTATGTGTGATATTTTTTCCCACTTTATTTACTGAGTCAGTTAGGTAGAGACTGGTTAAGAGGAAGTGTGTAGAAGACACTATAGAGCTGTGGCTAGCAGCATGGACAGTGCAGAGAGCCTGTGTGTTTGCAGTGTGACTCATTATTGCATGACTTTTGGGAAGTTATTTTAACTTTTTATGCCATAGTTTGCTGCAAGGAGATGCAAAAATGATACTTTACAAATTTATGAAGGTTACAGTTTGAAAAGTTGTTTTATAAAAAGGACCTGGCACCGAATAAACCTTATACAAATACATATTAGCCATCATCATCATCCACACCATCATCACAAAAGAGGAAATAACCACACTTTGCTATTGTTATGATTTGGATGTGAGGTGTCCCCCAAAAGCTCACATGTGAGACAGTGCAAGAAGGTTCAAGGAGAAATGGTTGGATTGTAAGAGTTTTAACCCAATCAGTTATTTAATCCTGGTAGGGGGATTAACTGAGGGGTAACTGAAGTGGTAGGATGTGGCTAGAGGAAGTAAAAATTGGGGTGTGGCTTTGGGTATTATATTTGAATCTGGAGAGTGGAGTTTCTCTCTCTGCTTCTGGATCACCATGTGAGCTGCTTACCTCTTCTACCCTTAGCCACCATGATGTCCAGGCTTACCCCAAACCCTGAGGAGTTGAGCCAGCTTTCTATGGATTAAGACCTCTGAAACCCAGAGCTGTCAAATAAACTCTTCCTCCTCTACAATTGTGCTGCTCAGGTCCTTTAGTCACAGCAGCAAAAAAGCTGACTAAAACAGCTATGGACCTACTGAGGCTGGACTAACTGGAGTGTGTCAGGCAGTGAAAGTTTCTAGGCAAAAGTGACACCAGAGTTGAGATCTTGAACCATCATATCATAGCAAGATTGTTGATGGGATCTATTGTAGCCTCAGTGCCTAATACAGCATTGTGCATGGAGAACGTGCATGAGTACCTGTCAATTGTTAATCATCCAATGAGCTACTGGATGAGACAGGGCCAGGAGAAAATATAAATGAGTTCTAAGCAGTAAGGCAAAAAAAAAAAAAAAAAAAAAAAAAAAAAAAGCAAGAGACAAACATTGTCATTATTCCATTATTCTGTCCTACTAAAGCATGACATTGTACTTCATTATTTTCAATAAATTTTCTTTCATTTGCTAGATACATTGTTAGACATTAATTGGTGCCATACACCAATTAGAAGCCAAATTGCACAATGCCACCTCCTAAGAAAACTAATTTTTCACATGGATAATTGCCATCAGGCTGGATTTGTTCTTTTTAGCACAATTACTTGGCCTGCATTAGCAATTCAAATAATATTTCATAATTTCTTTGCCTGTGCAAGCATGTAAATTAACAAAGGGGAGAAAAGGTTTAATGTTTGATTAAAAAAATATATACTTTTAATGGATTTGGACTATAGTTTTGTTATTTAATAGTTTATACCAGTTTGGCCAAAAACTTTGTTTTAGATTTCAAAGCAAGCTCAATAACTAACAATAAAATATGTAATTTATTTTTTTCCATTGCCTTTTTTGGTGGACACACCAAAATAGAAAAAGGTATGTTCTTTGAATTTAGATAATGCAAGTATAAACGATGATTCCACGGTACTTCAAAATATAATCTTTCATACAGTGTTAGGTTAATGAATTCACATTTTAGAATCAGTCTTCCATAGTTTGATCTCCTCTGCTTAGTTAAAGGGGCTTAGTGTGGAATTACTTGCATGGAAAAGAAAAAGTAGATAGGATCTAAAATTGCTGATTCATGACTTCAACTGCTTCTACATCTTAAACTATATCAAAAAGAGGTTGGAAAAATTATAATAGACTATTGTCCCTACTGACTTTAAACTTTTAACATTATACAAGATGCAATAATTCATTATCTTTAAGTGAGTGAAACTGAGGTGCTCATTCATCTGATATGGTAAGGTTGTATAACAAGGAAACAATTGTGAATCTGAAGATATTTGGATGGTGTGCCTTCTTTAGTCAAATGTCCTAAGTTTTTATTCCAACTCTATAATGTGTTAACTGGATGGCCTTATAAAACATTGTGCAAATGAGACCTGGAAATCTGGTACTGTTAATCATTATCATTATTACTCTTGTAGGTCAGCTGCTTGAAAGCCTTCAAGAAAGCAAAATGGTTGTACATCTCCAATACCTTCAAGTAATTGTGGTTAAAACAGGAGCATCTACTCAGAGTAAAGAATCGTCTCTGTACAGTTTAGCCAGCCTTGCCACAACATGAGCCTTGCCACACAACTCAGGGGATATGTGGAATTATTCCTGCCATGTCTTATTTGAGAAAACCTGAGCCCATAAACTTATAAATAATCATTAGGTTTTAGTTTTATAGTGCCCAAATTAAACTTTCATGAGGCAGTTTATTGGCTTACCTAGCTGAGAATAATACAGGAGCAAATCACCTGGTCACAGAAGACTGGAGGGCACAAATATATTATAAGGTCTGGAAATGATTACTCAATTCAGTTAGGACTTTCCTTCTGTCTTTGATATTTTTTGTATCACAGAAAGAGGAACCTTTCCCATTACTTTCTACTTCTATTTCCTCTCTAATTCCATTTCCCCAGTCCAAACATCATTTGTTTTTTCCTGAGTTGTAGGATGTAATTCCTCAGATGCTACTCTATTCACAATAATCCTTTGTAGGCAGCACTGCCATGTTATTCTTCCTAAATACCAATTTCTTACCTGACAGTCTTTAGTTACCATAAAACTAAGAAGAGCCTTTTATCTTTGCATTCAGAAACCCCTGTAGTATGACCTAGTTTACATTCTCTACACTTAACTTTTCCCAGTTCCTGTGTCTTCTGAAACTGGTCTAATCACTGGGACCTCCTGTAGCTCAAGATTTTCTGTCTTAAATTTCCCCCAAGTTACTCTCCTTTCCCCACTCAAATAAATTTCTCTAATTTCCTCTTAACATAAAGAAAAAGCAGACTTTGGTACAAAATACCTTCTTGCTGGTATAATAAATTTGGCTGAGCATTCTTGTACTCAAGATATTTTATAGTCTATAGACAGTAGTCGTCAAACTTGTATTTATTCCATTTTATAAATATAATGATTTTTCCAGTTAGCTTAACTGGTTCTTTTGTGGGTTTTTTGTATAAAAATTCTTAATGTAGAGTTTCTTAAAAATTCTCAACCTAGAATTTCTATAAAACACATATTTTCCTATCATATTTTTAAGCCCAAAGAGTTTTTATAGTTTATTTTTATGATACATTTCCTAAAACATACTTATTATGTGTGGCCAATATAAGTGTCTATAAAGGTAGGTAGTGTTATTTTACTTGGAATATATTTATTTTGTTTATTTATTCAGTAGCTATTTTAATTAGTATCTTAGAGTAACAGGCTGGGCACAAAGGGCCATAACATGAGCAAGACAGACAAAATTTCTTCCTGGAGGAGGGGGAAAAAGACAAGAAACAAAGATATAATTTTCTCTGATCTTTTAAGCTGACCTAATACTTTTCTGAGTTAATACAACTTATAAATTTTTTCCAGCTAATTTAATTTGGATGAGGTTACTTGCAACCAAAAGAATTCTGTCTTTCCTCAGTTATGAAATGTCAAATATAATGATGATCTCAAGAAGTTTTGTTAAACCTTTGATAGAACATTGCCAAACTCAACTTCCTTTTACTGTATTATTCACTTGTTATTAAGTAGCTCTAATGTAAATTCAGGATATGTGTTTTCAAAGTATAGAAATGATCATATGAGTAGCTTCCTGATAAGTGATGAGAATCATCTTTAAGTATTATAATCCTTAGTCCTTTCAATGTCAGGATATCAGTTTGGGCATGCCTCGGAGGGTGTCATCCTTATTGCTCTACAGTCATCTGATTTAAATTTCCATGCCAAGCCAATCCCATCTCTCTTGGAATTTCTAGGTCTCCATCCATGTGGCACTTGCCTTAGGTCTCGTACTACTGGTGTAGTATGGGCCCTCCATCTGAGGCAGGCCAACCTCTCCTTTCCCCTCCTGGGTGTTATTAGACAACTTTACGTTTGTTCTCCAGTCCCTTCCAGGGCCAGATGAGGTACCAAACCACCCAGGTACTTCTTCATCCTGTTACCCAGAATTTAGTGATCATGGAAACCACCCCCTTTCCCCCACTAAGTAAACATACTAACAGAAGTTGGGGAATGATGTATCATACAGACTCTATTTTATGGTTATTGGCTTTGTTTTTCAACTTAATTCCCATGCTTAGTAAGGGCAAGGCACACATCACATTTCTCTTTTGGTGTTTGACAGAACTTATTTCATTGGATAAATGTAGCATGTAATCAGTTGATTGTAGTTGATTATTGAAAGCATGAAAAAGCGTTTATTGATTAAACAGTTGGGTTAAGGGATGACTTTGACTTTGTAGTTTAAATCAAACTTTAACATTCATTAGACGTAGTACTTTAGAGAAATGACCCAATATTTCTGATCCTTGCTTAGTTATCTATTCATTAGAGAACTCACTCATATAGCCACAGTATTTTGGGGAATATTGAAAAAGCTACATGGCAGAAGCCTTGATAAATATTTCTTTTCTCATCTTTTTAAAGAATAGTTTTCACTGTAAAAAAAAAAAAGGAATGAATTTGGTGAGAAGCATTCGTACTTTGTAGATTTCAGGACGAATTAGTGGGAAATTTTCTGTTGTTTTAAATGAAAATATAACCTGTTCACATGAGTGATTGAATATAAAAACTACAGAAGAATTTGTTAAGTATGCTAATCCTTCGAAGCTATCCAGATGTTCTGAATCCAAAAGTCTGGGAATCAACCTCTAGTGTAAACAAATTACCTAAATGGTATTATATAATGGCCCTTATCTTGCTTTGGGACCTCCTTGCTCTATGTGGTGGAATGACTATATCTCCATTTACCTCATTGATTTCCCATGTGTGAATGTAGTCATAGTTTATTTCTTTAACAATATAACCATTAAATAGTAGAAGATAGTCTTTGGATTAAGCATGGTATAAGAACATGGGCATTTATTTCCTCTGGTTAGTGCTGACACTTTAATAACACGAGAGTCAGGACATTAAATAAAGATAGATCTACTTGATCAATGAGAAAAGGAGAAGAGACAACAGCTGATGGGAACTGTCCACCTGTGTTGGAAGATGGAGTGAAGATAGGGAAAGGTCCCTGCTGGGAGGGAAAGTTAAGAAAGAGAGCAGAAGACCGAGGACTCAGTAGCAAGACTTATATAAGGAAAATCAATATAAGGAAAAGTTCAATTTTAAAATTACAGCTTTACTCCTTGAGGCTAAATCTGCGTCCTTCTCTTTTCTCAGAGAAGCTCAGAGATACCAGGCAAAGGGGAAGACATGGCTGAGGTAGCAGTCTGATAAAAGAGTAACCAAATCACAGATTCAGAGGCCTAAAACTCCTGAGCACTTACTTCTTTCTTAGTTACCATGATCAGCTGCATATGCCTTGGAGATACAGCCTCAAGCACAGAAATTCAGCTTTCTCTCCAGGAGAAGCAGTTGCCTTGCTGGTCACCCCACAGTGAAACATCCACAAACCAGCCATCATTTAATGGGCGACCAAGAAGCTCTAGTACCTTCTGAGTAAAATTAGGTAGAGAGCACATTCCATCACATATTTGTGGTAGGCCTTTGACAAAAAAGAGAAACCAATTCTCACAGAGGAACAGGAAAAATGTGAACCTGGAGGAATAACAGTGTCCAAGAAAATTACACTTCTCAATTGATAACCTTAGAGAAATCAGAAAGAGATATTGTATCTATGAAATAAGAAGAAAATACCTCTTTGGCAATGATAATTTTAATAACTGATATTTAAAATAATTGAAACATATTTGGAAAATGATTTCAAAAACATAGATTAGGAGCTGTAAGAGAAAAGATAGGACAGATATGGGGTTATTCAAGGAACATTTAATAGTGTTTCAGAAAAAAAGAATGAAGAAAAGGTAATGGTGAAATTTCAAAAAAAATAATACAAGAAAGTAACCTTGGATTACAAGATTAAGGAGATCCTGTTTTTGTTTTTAAACAGGGAGATAAAGGACTATGTAGTAGGTTATATATAAGACTAGGCATCACAATTATAGTCAGCCAACTCTGAAAAAGACACAGAGAAATGTTTTCACTAAGCAAAGGTATGTAGTGAGGGAGAACATTAAATTCTGACTTTGGTTAGTATGTTTAATAAGGATGTTTTAAGATGAACAAATTTTTTTTTTAACTTCCTGTTCCATTCTTGGAAGCCTGTGGATCTGTGTTCTACCTAAATGAAAGAAGAAGACAGAGGCAAACATGTAATTCCAGAATTAGTAATAGTCTACAATGATGAGAAGACCTGGAGAGAAGCTGTGTAGTGGGTCCAGAGAAAAACCAGGCCTATTTGGAACAGAAGGTCAGAAGCCTTCTGGAGGAAGAGTTCTTTAAGAAAAAATAATGAAAATAATATTTGGCATCATGAAAAATCTTGTGAAGAGATTTTGCATATTGGTGGAATATGAAAGAGAGCTATACAGAAAAATATAAAAATGTTTTTTGGGCTGGGATTGTGGTTCAGTGATAGAACACTTGCTGCCCATGCGTGGGGCCCTGGGTTCAGTCCTCAGCACCACATAAATAAATAAAATAAAGGTGTTTTGTCCATCTACAAATTTTTGTCTATCTACTAATTTTTTAAAAAATGTTTTTTAATATGTGTTTTTGAACTCTAGAAATTAGAACATTGCATGAGAGGAAGTGTTAGCAATAGTGCATACCTTTGTTTAGAAATGAACAGTATTGACAGATAATAGCCAAACTCCAATGACATGCTGCATTGATGGGTATACTTTTCAAAGAGAATGGAGAGTACACATCTAAGGCAGGCGAAGCTTTACCCACCTTAATATAAAGCCAATAGATAATTTTAAAATTAATAAATTCAAAGATAGCAATACAAATATGTTATCGTGCTTTGTGGTGGTAAATACTAGGAAAAGCTAACCCTGGTTACCTGGGTAGTTGAGAAGGGTGAAGCATGGTTGAACAGAAACACTGGTTTTTCATTTTTTTGTTATAATTTCTTACTGACTGAAAAATTACTATGATTAGCAATAAAAGTTAAATTTAAAAATATACAAACCCACTAATTATGTAGGAGAGCACACTTTATTTTATTTATTTTTTGTCCTGAAAAATAGAAAAATGAGAAAAAAAAGAAAGAGAGAATCATGCAATTTTACATCTGCTGGAAGATTTTCCAAAGCATGCTCTTATGTGTTGATCTGCATGACAGTTTACAGCATTAGTTATTCAGAGAATTAGTTTTCTGTGTTGTATTTATTTTTAACTATCATAAGATCTTGTTATAAATGAAAAATACTTCAATAGGGACTCTTACAGCAATTGTTCTTTGGAGATGGTATCTACAAAATGTGATTATCTCTAATGGCAGAATCCTAGGAGGTAATAAACCAGAGCAGGGCTCCTGCTGAGAGAGTCCTTTAAGGTGATTTAGAGAGGAAAATGCATATGCTTTCCTCCAAAGGAATGTGAGAAAGGGTTTACAAATCATTCATTCAAGAGGCTAACCCTGGTTCTGAAGTATGGAATGGAAGACAGGGTGAATAAAGGAGAATGATTAATACAGAAGGGGAGATTGTTTTAAAATGCAGGTTTGGTGATTTTCCAGGCATGGGAAGGACAACAAGAAAGACAGTTTGCAAAGGGGGTGGCCCTGGCAGGCCACTCTAGGCAGAGCCACCTGGGGAAGCACAGGGTTGGTCAGGAGGCATGGCAGGAGCCTTTATTGTGGTTCTCAGGGGAAAG
Source organism: Ictidomys tridecemlineatus (assembly GCF_052094955.1). Classification (NCBI taxonomy): domain Eukaryota; kingdom Metazoa; phylum Chordata; class Mammalia; order Rodentia; family Sciuridae; genus Ictidomys; species Ictidomys tridecemlineatus. Next base: position 44,517,875 of record NC_135492.1, on the reverse strand, counting down.
CAGGGTGAAAACAAGTTTAGGATTGCCTAGTTCAAATAACTCCGGGTATGCTAAGGAGCAGGAGCTGCCTCTCCTTGCCTGATACCTGACCCCAGAAGGATTAGGCCAGAGAAAGATTGTCTCCAGTAGAGCCAAATGAAGGAGGTGGTTTGGAGTGTGGGTTCTGGATTGGTTACTTGGCAAGTACAGAGTGCACTCTGATTAAGTGATCTCTAGGGACTGGCTAGTACTGGGAGAGACATACCCTCCATACAAAGACCCACATGCCAGAGAAATAAAACTATAACAAATAAAGGGGTGGGATGTAGCTCAGTTGTAGGGCACTTGCCTGGCATATGCGTGACCCTGGGTTAAATCTCTAGTACTGCAAAAAAAAAAAAAAAGTGTTTTTTAAAAAGTAGAAAATCCAGTTAATGTATAAACAGGCCAGTGTGCAACAGAATGAATGAAAGTTTTAGGAAGCTATAAGAATCAATTGACCCTTCAGTATTTGATGGCACCTGTCCAAGCAGAGCAGGATTGCAGATAGGCTAACACCATGTTCTCCTGAGGAAGGGCTTCCTGTTGCAGACACGAACCTTATTTAAATAAGTTTATTTAAATAAAGATAATATGAGATTGGGTAACCTCAACTAATTCAACAAAATGTGAGCCCATATGGTATGCGAGACACAGTGTTACAGCAAAGGATCCAGATTTGAGTAAAATGGAGCCTGTTTCTTCATGGAGCATAAAGAAAGAGGAGAAAAGTCAAAGATGAAAATAAAGCAGCAGTGGAAGAAGTCAGGCAACTTGATGGTGTCACAAAGGAGGGAAAGGGGCAGAGGTGGCAGCGTGGATACTGTCTTCCAGTGCCCACTGTAAATGTGGCCAACAGGTCCTGCTGCTCCTATCTCTTCATCTGATCTGACCTCCATACAGTGTGCATATGAAGCTGCCACAGGGAATCAGGTCATGTGTTTGCCTGTTCTTCCATGGATGCTCTATAAGTCAGGAGAAAGATACTGGCTTTACTGAGGGGAGCTGGAAAACCATCCTGGACAAGAAGTAATGCTTCAGATAGCCTAAGAAGGGTGGATGTGTTTTCCGAAGCTTCCAGATTAGGGAATGTGGATTTCAGTGGCCTAAGCAGCAAGAGCAAAGATGTGGAGGTGGAAATGGAGGAGAACTGGGTTAACATTAATTAGGGAGTAAGGTTGGAATTTAGGCTGTGTATGTGTAAGGAAGGGATGACAGACAAAATCAAGAAGGCAGAGTTGGGCCACACGGAATGCTGGCTGTAAGGTAAAAATTGAAAAAAAGTAATATGGTATTCCCAGCCATGTATGCACATGCACACACATATAGACTGCAAATATATATATTCCTTTAAATATAACAGATATAACACTGCATATTTTATTAAACAGTTTATTTATTATGTTATATATTAATAATATAGTTTACTTATGACAGCGGCCTGATTCTGGGAGACCACAGTCTTAACCATTATATCCTACTGTATTCTAATATTTGATGGAATTTTTTAATCTGTACAAACTGTGAAACTATTGTTCTCTGAGATAGAGGTGGGTGTTCATAAGGATAGGCAGACATTAGGAAGGCCTTCCTGGAAATGGTGTATTAAAAAGAGAATGGAAGTGGTGGAAGCAAATCCCTGGACTTTGCATGTGTCATTTTACTAGGCTGCAATATAAAAGTGCTTCTGTGAATTGTTTTATGAATAATTAAGAACATCCAAATCCCCTCTCCCACAGGAGGGCCTTTGTGTGCATCAGAATAGGAGCAAGAACTGATGCTTGAGAGGTAACTGAGCAGCTCTGTGTCCTGTCTGTATCCAGTGGAAAGTGAATTCCTGATTTCCTCCAGTTCCAAATTACATAAGCAGTACTTGCCTCTGCAGAAATGACCTATTCACATGCTTTATTCAGGGAGATGAGTAATTCTTTGGAGTTGTGGGGGAAGTTCAACCATTTCTTTGAATGACAGTGTGATTATTTATACTTATGAATTCAGCAAAGTCAGATGAAACAGTCATCCATCCCAATGGAAACAAACGTTGCTCTGATTTTCTGCTTGGAATTGCACACACAAGAGCTCCTTGTCTTGGACAACCCTCTAGAATCTTCCCTTGATTCCAAGTGAGTGAGCACAGGAGATTCTCTTCCCTTGGCAGAATTGGAAACCCTGAACCCTAGTTTTAACACTTTCTTACTCTTGCTACTCCCATGGGCAGACCCTGGGTCAGGCAAAAATGCTAACTGAATAAAAAAGAATTGCAACTCTTGTTAGAATGTCACAGAAGCTATTGCAATGGAGAATTTGCAAGGTGCTACTTGACTCTATTGTTGGATCTAGATTTCAATTCTCACTGATAACTTTTCTTCTCCCTCTTGTCCAAAGTTTAACCAGGAGCCTGGACTTTGAATGGTGCTCCCTATGGGTTTCCATGGAACTCACCCTACAAGTCCCCCATTCCCTTACGTTTTCAGTCATATGACTACTAGACATTGATAGGATAATTTGTAGATGGGGGTGGGGGTGAGCAAGCTGTTTTGATGTTATAAATTTTTTTTTAAAGAGAGAGAGAGTGTGTGTGTGTGTGTGTGTGAGAGAGAGAGAGAGAGAGAGAGAGAGAGAGAGAGAGAGAGAGAGAGAGAGAATTTTTTTAATATTTATTTTTCAGTTATTGGCGGACACTACATCTTTGTTTGTATGTGGTGCTGAGGATCGAACCCGGGCCGCATGCATGCCAGGCAAGCGTGCTGCTGCTTGAGCCACATCCCCAGCCCTGATATTATAAACTTTAGACACAAACAGGAAAATCAGTGTCAGCTGACATGACAGGATTTTTAACTCTTGTCACCTTGAACTGCCCCTAAGAAAAGGGTAATATTCTGGGACAGATGACAGGCTATGTATGCCTTTTCCCTTGGGGAGAATTGGTTACCCTGGTCCTCTGCAGTATCACTTTTTGATTCTGTAGAAATGCAATGAGTTTATGAGATAGCTCCCACTGGACCAGACTGTGAGTCTGAGGAGGCCAGGGGCTGTGCCTCCTTCAATGTGGTGCACTTAGCCTCACAGTTAGTCTGCTCCCTGTGCCCTCAAGTAAAAATGAAAACACACGCTCAGGTAGCACGTGTTCTTTGATAATTTGAAAGACTCCTTATGCCTGTTGCTTTGGTCCTTCCTTCTTCATTTCAATACTGTACTTGGTCTTTAATTTGTACTTTGGAAATCTCTGATTCGGTAAATAGTTAACTGTAGTTATGTGTATTGCAAAAATCTAAAGCACATATATAAATGAAAATAAACCCCAAAGGATCCCTTTGTCCTTTCTTGGTACTCCCTACTCTTGATCCACACCCTGCTTCAGAGGTGGCCTCTGTGGCTGGTCTGGGAAGGGTATTGTGTGTGTATTTTGAAAATCTCAAGTTATCATCACAGTCCAGGAAGTGCCAGTTCTGCCCACTCTCTGTGCAGAGCAAGGACAAATGCAGGGCGTTGGTTTGCAATGAGAACAGGAAGATAGGATGCAGAAAACTTTAGAGCAGTTTGATAGTCATTTTTATGTTTCAGGAACTTAATTAAAACCCAAATCCTGAACTTGTGTTTATTTTGTATGTCTTTTATTTTTCATTTCCCTTTTACTAGTAATTCACATTTATTGTATTTTTAAAGTCTCAGTGCACAATGAACTAGAACAAAAAAGGAAAGAAGCCAAACATGTCTCTAAGTCATGAGGAGTGGAAGTCGCTTCCTCAAAAGCTATTCACAGCAGAAATTGTTTTGTTGCATATTCACCCCTTTTGGGGAGAAAAGAATGGTAGTTTGATGTGATTTATATATTCAGAACTCAGGGAATTGGAAGCTCCTGGGGAATTAGAAATCTCAGCAGTAGTTTCCATACTGCATGTACAGAACACCATAAAATAAAATAGAAGTTTCATGCCTGGGACCAAATTATAACCGCTTTGGGCATAATAACTTTTAGCACCTTGGACAGAGGTTTTATATTATCGCCTGTAATGTTGCATTAATGTGATCTGGGGATTATTGATTTTGGTGAATATGTTCAGTTACATGTTTTTTCCTGGAAGCTTTGTTGTGGGCCCTCAAGAAGTCTAAGGCTCTTTCTAGATCTACTGACGTATGACTTCCTCAAATGTAGGTGTCACTGTGGCACCAAATTCATACTGTGTTTTATCTTTAAAGATGACCAGAAATTTTCTTGGTTATACCTACATGGAAGACTTAGAAGGGTTTTGTGGACATATGCAGTATCTTACCCAGAGGTCAAAGAACAACTGATGTTCTTCTCTGCAAAATTCTCTTCCTTCCCCTTTCACAATAAGCATCAGGAACACAGAGGAAGATGTGAGTAACAGGTCATTGTGCTGACTCCATGTCATGGTCCTGAAGCTGTGTTTAATAACAGCAGAACTAACACAACTACTATTTAATGAACATTTACTCTATGCCTATGTTATGTTAAAACTTTTGCATATATTTTCTTTCATGTAAGCTCTACAGTGTCCACTTTTCTATTATGTAGTTGTATTCAAATTTCACAAAGGAGGAGAATGCGATATAAAGGCCAATGGCATAACAGATTCAGGACAGCAAATTTTCTCTTAATGAAGGGTCATACAGGAAATACTTTAGATTTTTTGATCCAATTAGACTTCTGTTGCAACTACTCAACACTGCCACTACAGCTGTACAGCAACCATAGTAATGAGTGAATGTAAATGAATGAGAGAGTGTAACTATGTTGTAATATAACTTTATTTGCAAAAATAAGCAGTGGTCTGGGTTTGGCTCTCTGAGCACAGTTTGCCAATCATTGTCTACATGTCTCATGTATAGTTGTTTATTTTTGTTTTTTTTTAAGAGAGAGAGAGAGAGAGAGAGAGAGAGAGAGAGAGAGAGAGAGAGAGAGAGAGAGAGATTTTTTTAATATTTATTTTTTAGTTTTCGACAGACACAACATTTTTGTATGTGGTGCTGAGGATCGAACCCAGGGCGCACGCATGCCAGGCGAGTGCACTACCACTTGAGTCACATCCTCAGTCCTAGTTGTTTATTTTTTTGGTGATGGGATACCAGGGTTTGAAGTCAGGGGCACTCGACCACTGAGTCACATCCCCAGCCCTATTTTGTACTGTATTTAGAGACAGGGTCTCATTGTGTTGCTTAGTGCCTCCCTTTTGCTGAGGCTGGCTTAAACTCGTGATTCTCCTGCTTCAGCTTTCCAAGCCACTGAGATTGTAGGTGTGGGCCACTGTGTCCAGCTACATATCTAGTTTCATAAAGGGTGTTGCTAAGACCAAGACTGAACATGGACTCATCCAGAGGCAGTAATGAGAAAGATTTATGTCTTTCAGATGTCAAGTCTTTTGACACTTGGTACCTTCTGACAATGATCCTTAAGCATTTTGCCTAATGTGATACATACTATTTTTTTTCTTTTTTCAAAACATTTTTTAGTTGTCAATGTACCTTTATTTTATTTATTTATATGCGGTGCTGAGAAATGAACCCAGTGCTTCACAAGTGCTAGGCAGGTGCTCTGACAGTGAGCCACCACCCCAGCCACTATTTTCGACATTTACATATGTAAAGGGATATACTCCTATGAGATTATAATGTAACCTTTCTCTCCCACTCAAACAAACTTATGTTTTTAATAAGAGTAGTATTACTACAGAAATAACTCTGCATGTATTCTGATTTACTAAATCATATTAAAGCACACATCAACATCCAAATGTTTTCACTTAAAAATAAATTGAAACACATTTTTCAACTGATTATGACTTGTGGGAATCCTAGTAAATCAGGAGCTGAAGAACCACCCGTCTTGCTCAGTGTCAAGTGTAGACACGTTGATTCTGGCCACTCGTGTCCTTATAGATCCATTTTTTTTTTTTTTTTTTACCGTCATGTCATTCAGGTTTCTCACATTTGTCACAGAAACCCACTTTTCACTAACTACAAATTTTTCTCAATGACACCTGAAGATAATTATGATAACCCTTTGTAACTGAAGGGAAATAATGTGTATTTTTAATATTTGTTATGTCCCTTCATAGATTGCCCATTACAAGTTTCCAAGATACCTTGCTTGTTCTTGGATAGGCATTAACAATGATGTTAGTACAATTTTTTTCAATGTTAAAATAGAAAATTGATGAAGAGATGAAGCCTTTTAATTATGACCTTTTAAAACCTGAATTATTTTTCTTAGAGAGTGAATAAAAATTTAAAAGTCTGTTAGCAGCCTGAATGTTTATGAAAGCCTCTGAGATTCACTGAAATTGCTGCTTGAGAATTTATATATTTCAATCTAGAAAAGGAAATAATTGAGCCATAATTTTTGTTCTTCATTTTATGCTTCATATCGTAGTAAAATTCTAATAGGGATGCTGACATGAACCATCCCTTTAAAAAAAGTTTTTGTGGAAAGGAAAAAAAAAAAAGTTCTCACAAGAACTTTTATACTCCAGGTGGCAAACAGACATGATACATGCTACTGTAATTCTGGTGTTAATGAAGCATTTCCAGGTCAACCTTGCTGGCCAGGCTGGATTCAACTCTTATTTAAAGTCTACATCTCCTTGTTTAGCTGGGTCTTAGCTGTGGTTGGGACATCAGAAGAGACAAATAATTCCAAACATAGGGTTCTCTTCCCTTCATCTTTCCGTAAGAATGGGGACTCTGTTTACTACGAATTTGAGTGACATTGTGAAATTTGCTAGAGAAAATGAGCTCAGAAAAGAAAGTTGCATAAACCATCTAGCATTTTTGAGAATTATTTAAATCTAAGTTATTACTTCTTGAAGATTCCTGATATGCAACTAATTCATGGTCCCTATGTTGTCCTCTTTGATCCTAATTAGGGATCTTGGGAATAGTATATTCACAAGACACTCAGAAGTTCTCTTTTTCTGTTTGTGTTTTTTCCCCATTGCATACCTATCTGAAGTTAACTTTTTTTTTTGATGTTTTTTCTTCTATTTTTGGTTTCTGAATATCAAAATATTTGCCAATAGGTTTTATTGTCTCTGAGTGAATTTGTTGTTTGTGTGTGTATGTGTATGTGTATATGTGTAAAATTAAGAAATATCTAAATATTCAGGGAATGTACCTGGGGCCTAACTACTAAAGCATATCTTGCAAACTTACTTATTCTGTGCTGAAGAAATGATCTTGAGAGCTAATGACTTACCTTTTAAAATAAGATATATCTCAAGGTCAGCTGACCTTCACATACAGGGTGGTGGTATAGAATATAGAGTATGGACTTGAGCCAGATAATCTAGGTTGGAAGTCAATGACTGAGCCTTCCCAGTTGTATGAATCTTAACACAATTTGAGAATCGTTTATCCAAAATTCTTGGCAACACAAGTATTTCAGGCTCTGACTTTTTTTCAGATGGCATGATATTTGCATATCTACAATGAGATACCTTGGGGATGAGACCCACATCTAGAGAGAAAATCCATTTATGTTTCTAATACAACTTATGCACCTAAACCCTAAAGGTAGTTTTTTTAAAATATAATTTTTAATTTGTTATACATGACAGTAGAATGTGTCTATGCACTTGGATATACCATATGTAAATGGGGTATAATTTCTCATTTTTCTGATTGTACATGTTGCAGAATCACATTGCTCATGCAGTCATATATGTACATTAGGTAATAATGTCTGTTTCATTCTACTATCCATAAAGAAGAATAGAATTACTTCAAGTGAAGTAGAGAGGATTGAAGGTAGTTTTATACAACACTTTTGGTGCCCTTGTGTTTTGACTGTGATACACCACATGAAATCAGGCCACCTCTTCTGGCATCCTCTTGGTTCTCAAAAAGGTCTGGATTTTGGAGCACTTGAGATTTTGCATTTTCAAATTAGGGAGGTGAATGCCAATAATTCATCTTATCAGCTTGGGCAATTATGAAGACAATAGGAGGAATATTAGTATTCTTAGAATTCAGTAAATACTTTGTATAATTCTGGGTTTTAAGAATCTTCAATGTTTTTTTTTTCATTAAGAGATGATGCTAGGATCTAGAAATGTGTCCACATCTCTTTTATTACATGAGCGTAAAGTTGTGTTTGAATCAGACCATGTGCTTATTCATTTCAGATTCAGATATGTGTGTTCTTTTGGTTGGGATCTGATTATTGCTCCTCAAAATGAATTTCCTTATGATTTGCTGGAGATGACTTTTTAAATCTGGTTCTCTCCAAAGTACTAATGGCTCCCAATATCCTTGTATCCTTTGCTATTCCATCCCTCTTCAAAAGTTGTTTGAAGACCTAAACCTCCTGGATAATAGGTCTAGGGAATTGCTAGTTAAAAGAACAGACTCCTTTGTAGATTTGAAATTGGACAAAAGCAAACTAAGAAGGACAGTAGGTCTCTCTTACTGGCCTTTTCCCAGGGAATGACCTTGACCTAACTGCAGGAGAAGCTGAAGAGTGTTCCATTGTGCCAGAAAAAGGAAAATGAAAAGGGCACTTTGCATTGTCTCCTCCAGCCAAGATTTTAAAAAGAAGCATGCTGTATCTCAGTTGTTGCTCTGATCTCAATCTTAACTTATATTTCCCTTATTCACAAAGCAACCAATCAATTTTTCAACACAGAACTTTATACTCAAGGAGGCAAAGAAGGAATCAAGTTTTAAGAAGATTACATTGAAAAAAAAAAGTCTATAGTTGTCTAGATCATGGCTTTAGTTGACATCCTTTTAAATTTCTATGTGACCATTTTATTTCCACTGTCACTGAACACACACTGTGTTAGTAGGCAGAGTTCTCTGACACAGGCATGTCACATAACATACATTGATAATGGTTTTGAGAGATGAGATTGAAAATTTTTGGCTTCGACACAGAATTTTAATGAAATGAAATTATGAATTCAAGTTGTTCACCTCAGAAATTATGAAAAAATATCAAAACAAAAATGGACTTGGCTTCAGTTCCATGGTTGTTATATAAATACAGTTATCCCTCTTTTATTTCTTTACAAGCACTTAAAAAAAAATCCTGATTTCATTATGATCAATAACCTCTTAAGTTTCCCATCTCCAACGGATCTTTATTCTCTGTTATTCAGGATTTTCTTTCTCCTGATTCATTCCCTGGCTGTTTCTAAATGTCCTGCCTGTTATCCCCCTCTAAAGTTTCTTCACTTTAGTCATGTCTCTGCTTATGTGACTGTCCTCCCTAAATATGCCTAGATAACAAGGTCCTACTCAAGGTGTAAGTCTTGGTGTGGCCTTCCTCCAGAATTCTCAAGCCCACTTTGATTCTTTATATGTGACTTTTTAGAACTTTTGTCTGTGTGTCCTTGCCTTATTCATTATTTTATCACTAGAAGTAGCATGAGACAGAACATAGACTGGGTTTAATACCCATTTGTTGGAAAAATGAATTGTTTTAGTCAGCTTTTTTTGCTTCTGTGACCAAAAGACCTGACAAGTACAATGTTAGAGGAGGAAAAGTTTGTCACTCCCAGTTTCAGAAGTCTCAGTCCATTGATGGCTGACTCCATTGTTCTTGGCACAAAGTGAGACAGAACATCATGGCGGAAGGGTGTGGTGGAGGAAAGTAGCTCAGGACATGATGATCAGGAAGTAGAGACTAAGCTCAACTTACCATGGAGGAGACATATACCACAAAGGCACAGCCCCCGGTGATCCAACTCATTTAGCCACACCCTACCTTCCTACAGTTACCACCCAGTTAATCCCCATAAGGCAATTAATGCACCAATCAGGTTAAGGTTCTCATAACCTAATCTTTTCACCTCTAAACTTTCTTGCATTGTTTCACATATGAGCTTTTGGGGGTACTCATATCAGCCACAATATGAATGCATTTATATATTTGGTCCTTATGTTTGTTTTACTGATTTGGATGTCATATTGCTCTGGACAGACTAAGTCATTCTCCCAAGTACTGGCTGAGGAAAACAAAGGCTGAATGGTAGAGTGCTTGCCTAGCATGCATGAAGGTCTTGACATCAAACCCCAGTACTGCTGATAAACAAACAAGACTCAAAGACACTGCATGTTCTTTGTGGTTCAGTTGGGCCAGGGCTGCATGTGATATTTCCTCTAGTCCCAGAGTTGATGGAGCCTCCTCAGTCAAGAACATTCTGATTATTGTCAGCATAAAAAGAAACATGGCACCCACAGCCTCATTCTAATGCTTCTGCCTGGAAAAGACATACGTCACTTCTGCTCTTTTTTTGATTAACCACAGTGAAACATCTTGAGTTCAGTAGAGTGGGGATATAATAATTCACCCTTAGGGAGAAACACAATACAGAGGAAATTTTGGGCAAAGAGTAATATAATCTACCATTGGAACCTAGGCATTTATCATCTAGCACATTTATTTAATCATTTGAGTTGTGAAATATACACAACCAGATTGAAGAATCACTATAGAAGGAAAGTCCCTTTCTCAGGTCAGCAGCAGGCTGTCTACAATGAGTAAAGAACATGAACCTTGCCATGTGTGGTGGTACACACCTGTATTGTAACTCAGGAGGTCAAGGCAGGAGGGTTGTAAGATCAAGGCCAGACTTAGCAACTTAGCAGGCCCCAAGTAACTTAATGACACCCTGTCACAAAATAAAAAATAAAAAGGGTTGGGGATGTAACTCAGTGTAAAGCATCCATAGGTTAAATCCTCAATGTCCCAAAATAAATAATAATAATAAAATAATCTTCAAGGACTATGAGCTAGTATAGATGATATCATTTTTGATAACCTGGACCACAGTTTTTATATCATCCCTCTGATGAAACATAGACCCAGAGCTGTTCTTGTTTGTTTTGTGGCATGGATAACCTTGTTCCCAATTTTACATTCTCTCAAATGCAAAGACCAGGATGTTGAATAAACTACCTTCACTGTTAATGACTTTCCAGTCTGGTGCTTTTCTCCACAGTCTGCTCCCTTCTTCGATTCTTGCTGTAGCCCAGACCATTTCAGATATCTGAACATTTGGGCAAAAATTTCCATACTGCAGGACAATAAAGTGATTAAGCCCATCATCATTTGTCTTTCTCTCTTCGATCCGTGTGACTTTCATTAGCTTTAATTTAATAACAGCATCTCTTGTTATTGAACGCACTTAGAGTTCACTTTGTTGGTTTAATTTCTAATTTTCCCTTTTGCAAAACTCCCAAAATATTTTGTTTGAATCTGTGGCTTTCTGATACTCACTCTGTCTGCTTTATATGTCCCCCATTTCCTCCCTCCCTCCCTCTCTCCCTTCTTTCCTCTTTGCTTTCTATCTTACCTCTCTCCCTTTCTTCTTCCCTCCCTTCCTTCCTCTTTTCTCCCTCACTGGAAAGCAGGCAGGAGTTGTGACTGGAAGAGTCCTTCATTTTTTGAATGTCTACCTGATACCAGATGCATTTCTAAGGAGAGGGGAATTTGTATCCTTGAGATCAGACTAAATATGGCACATTCATATGCACAAAGAATACACAAAGTTTATTCTTCTAGTGCAAAAAAAAATGTTGTAAACTGATGGCCATAAGGTATTTAGAGCCTTGTCTAAGGAATCCAGACATCCTTATTTATCTGAGTCATCCTTAGCAAGGATAAAAAAAGGGATAGCTCCACCTTTCCATCTGCACTTATTACGAATGCACCTGAAATAACTTTTTTTATTTTTTATTTTGGGTTCCATGGATTGAAGCAGGGGCATTTAAACACTGAGCCACATCTCTAGCCATTTTTTATATTTTATTTTGAGACAGGGTCTTACTGAGTTGCTTAAGGCCTCACTAAGTTGATGAGGCTGGCCTTGAACTCATGATTCTCCTGCCTCAGCCTCCTAAGCTGCTAATATTACAGGTGTGCATTACTGTTCTCAGCTATAACTTATCTTTAATAGGTACACATAGCTCACATTTGCTTTTATTATTGACATTCTAACTCATCACCACCTTGGGCCCTTTTACATAATAAAACAAGGCATACCCTGTGCAGTTCCAGTCAGGGATCCTTAAAGGCAAAGTGATAGCAGCTGTTTTTCGGAGGAGTTCACGCTGATCATCAGCACCCCAGACCTCCTTTCTCCTTAAGCTTGGAAATGTGCTAGTTTCAGGACCAATGTGCATTTGCTCCCACTGATGAGATGTACTCCCTTACTCTTTCTTCTGCCAGGTCAGTGCAGTTCATGTCCTAGGGCAAAGTTGTACACTCATCCATTCATTATCTAAATATTATGGAGCACTCTCTATTTTGCAGGTAATATTGGGTACAGAAGTCCTATAGTTAAAAACTCTGTTATGGCCCTCATGGAATTCCCAGTTCCTTGAAGATAGAAGTAGCCTAGGAAATGATCAGGTTGAAGAGAGAAAGACAGAAGCTGTAATCCAAGGAATCTACATGGTCCTCTGAAAGTATGAAGGAGAGTCATCAACCCCGCCTGGGGGAATGTCATGAGAAAAGGGATATGTTCCCTTGATCTGCACTGTACACTCTTTATCATCTCCCCGCTCCAGGCAGTGTTTGTAGAATGTCCTGGTGAATCCTTTACATTCCACTTAGGAGAGCAGCTCAGTTGGTTGCTAAAGTATATGTTTGCAGAGAGGATGTTTTTAAAGCAAACATTTCTTTGAAATCTAATATGCATGCAGAAAAGTTCACAGATCACAAGTAGACAGCTTGGTGCATTATCATAATAAGACAAGGGTTAATGCACAAAGCCTCGCCAGCCCCCAGATGTCCCCTTTGTGTCCCTGTCTGGCATTATCTCCTGTAGGGTGAGTGTTGCCCTGACTTCCACCATTGATTAGCTTTTCTCGGTTTTGAACTTTATGTAAGTGCAGTGAAGGCTGATGTCCTGTTGTCTTTTGTGTCTCTTTTCTGAGCCAGCTTATTTGTGAGATTCTTCCATGTTGTGAGGTTTAGATGGCTGCATATATTTTTATGATTTGTAGGTTGGTCTAATATTACAGTGTATGAATCTACCACAATTTGTTTCTCTATTCCAGATTGAGGGCTATTTGAGTTTGTGGGTTTTGTATACCACCATCATATCCCTCTCTCTGCTCAGGACCTTGGCAAGCAACAGTAACTACCTGCTTTGATGAAGTTTTCATTTTTGTACCCTTATGTGATACTTTCTATTAATTTGCTAGTTATATAGTGTCTTTTTTTGTTTGCTTACTTAAGTAGTCATATGAAGTTTTATCTTAAATTTAAACACCTTTTTAGCATTCTTAGTGATATCAGAAGTAGAATGTTAATACAGTGATAAACATCATAGAGGTGGAATTGAAATAGATAAATTGAAGATAGTTTGGCTCAGAGATTTTTTTTTAAGGAAGCCAATAGTTTATATAGTTTGGATGTTAGCAATCATCATGCTAAACCTGCTGGTTTAATAATTTATCAGAGTATGGGTGATTGATTCAAGCTTACTTATTAAAGTTCAAGAAAGAGCTGGGTTCTGGATGCCAAGAGTGTGATTAGACCCAGGCACAGTCCACAGCAAGAAATCTAGGCATAGGGAAGGAAGCAGGGGAAGACATGCAATGAGGGTTTTCATTTGGGAATGGGATTGACAGAGATACGTACGAAGAACAGAGCAGCAGCGCTAAATCTTTTACGCATCTCACTGAAACCCAGGACCCCGATGCACAGGCTGTGTTAGGAAGATAAAATGATTGGCTTTCATTTCTTCCTTCTTTCCTCATGAATGCAGCAGCATGGAATGTGCAAGGCACCCTCCACAGTCTGTTCCATTTACTCTATAACAGCAAGCCTGCAGGGGCAATGTGTCTGGCAGTGGTGGGTATAGAATGGCTTTCATGCTTGGAACCTGTAAATTTGTTGCCTTACAGTTCAATTTGCTAATCTGCTGACCTGATGATAGAGAGATTTTCCTGGATTATCTGGCTTATTCTGATATAACACAAAGGTCTTTAAAAATAGAAGGTAGGGGGTGAGATTAGAGGGAAGTGATGGCAGGACTTGAACTACTCTTGCTGATTTTGAAGCTGGAAGAAGTGGGCAGGAGGGTGGGGGATGAGGAAGGTCTTCAGAAGCTGGAAAAGAACATGAATCCTGCTTGGAACCAATAGAAGGACAGCAGGCAGCCCTGCCAATGTTAGGGCAGTGAACCTATGTTAGACTTTTTTTTTTTTCTCTTTTGGTACTGGGGATTAAAACCAGGGGTGCTTAACCATCGTGTCGCATCCCTAGCACTTTTTATTTTGTGACAGTCTTGCTAGGTTGGTTAGGACCTCACTATATTGCTGAGGCTGGCCTCAAACTTATGATACTCTTGCTTCAGCCTCCTGATTAATTGGGATTACAGATGTGCATCACCTCACCTGGTCCATGTCAGACTTCTGCGCAACAGAAATGGAAGATAATAAATTTGTGCTGGGTATGCCACTAAGTTTGTACCCAGGCAAATTCATTGTGGTGTGCCCTAATAAACTACTACAGTTCCTAAGAGAAGCTGAGACAGAGGCAATATAAGTAACAAAAACAGATTGTAGCCTGATAAGTAAAAAGGGCTGGATTGGAAACCCAGTCTGTCTGACTCTGAAGCTAATAGTTTTGTTTGCTAACTCTAGTGAGCCAAGACTGGAACAAGATTGGGTCATTGTGTGCTTTAGATGTTTTAATATGCCCATTGGATATGAAAAGGAAAGTCAGAAGAACTCTAGGAACTATAAAAGAAGATTATCATTTGTACAAAAGGATTTATGGAATTGTAAAACCTTTCCAAAACAGTTTTATATAAAGTGATATCTATGAGACTATTCATGATGTATGTAACAGAAAAACCAACTCAAAGAAGCTTAACAATAAAGGGACATTGTTGGATTACATAGTAAAACAATTCAGGGGTGTCTCTAGCTTCAGTGTAGATTTAATCTAGCATTACAATTGAGTTAAGATTATCTCTTTCTTTTTTGCTTCTTTTCTCCCTCTCTTCCTGCCCCCTTTATCAAATCATCCTCTTCCTCCTGCTCCTTCCTCCCCATAGTCTGCTACCATTCTTTCCTTTCTTTTCTCTCTCTCTCTCTCTCTCTCTCTCTCTCTCTCTCTCTCTCTCTCTCTCTCTCTTAAATTTTGGTTCTGGGGATTGAACCCAGGGGCACTTACCACTAAGCTACATTCCTAGCCCTTTTTATATTTTATTTAGAGACAGGGTCTCACTGAGTTGCTGAGGCTGGCTTTGAACTCAAGATCCTCCTGCCTCAGCCTCCTGAGCCACTGAAATTATAGGTATGCATCACTGTCTTGTTTTATTTTAAAGCTACCTCTCACTAGGTCCCTGGACAGTTGCCTCCATCTCATGATGCTGGGTACTCTCTTTGTGCATACATTCCCTTTTACAGGAAAAAAAGAGAATGTACTCGTGTTACTAGAAAAGCAAAACAAAAATGGAATTAAAAATAAAATGAAATTCCCCGTGATCGAAAGAGTTTAGGCCATGCCCACAGCTGTCCAGTGTAATTAGAAGTACATCTTCCCTAGGTCACATGTGACTCCAGAGAAAGGATGCACTTTCCTGGAGTCACATTGGTCACCACATAGAGAATCCACTGGGAAGTGGGACTGGTTCACAAAGATGCAGAGGCAGCTGAAGACACACCCAGGCGGAAAAGGGGATCTGCCAAGGTAGCAGAAGTGATCCATCAGACCAGGAGGCCAAGTCCTCCTCTCGTAAGACAGAGACAGAATCCTTTGTATTTACAAATAGTCTGTGTCACACCTGTTCAACTGTGAGGTGGCTGAATTTTCTGTTTGGGCTTAAGGCTTAAGTTCTTAGAAACATTGGATCTAAACATTTCATAGGATATGATCTTACCAATGTGTTATAACCATTGAAGTCCCTGATTAAAGGACTCTAGGATTTTTTTTATAGTATTCTCTCTCTGTATCCATTTTTTCCCTGTTTAATTCATTATTTTATTATTTCTTGAAAAGCATGATTTGGCAGGATATCATAATGACAGAGAATCCTGTTATTTATTTAGTAGTTATTATTCTACCCTAAGTCACAAGGTTTTTTTCTTACTGCCTTAAGAAAACTTGGTAATTAAAAAAGTGAGAGGTTGACAATCTCTAGGTTTCTATTTATAAGAACTCCCAACTCCCCATTAAACTCACAGCCAAGAAAATATTAATCAGTTGCCAACAAACAGTTCTGTGCTGGAGTTCACATATGTTTCTCCTAGAAATAGCATATGCTTGGATGAATACCAGAGAGCTGTACTCACTAGGGGAAATATTTTTGTTATCGGGGGTTCCTTTATACTGTGACTGCATGTGTGTGTGTGTGGGGGGGGTGGCCAGATAAAACACCGAAACTCATCTGGTGGTCGGACAGGGAGATAACTGGCTATTCATTTCACATTTTTACTAAGTATTCTGCTTGCTGATTACATAGATGGTGAATTATGCTAATATCTACTCTGAAATCTGTTTTTAACCAGCAAAAAAAAGTTAATAAAAGTTCTCTTAATCAAGAGCAAAATGTATGGTTACCTGTGCCAGCCAAGTGATCATCACTGACCCCTCTGATCCTAAAATTATGGCAATAGTGATAAGATTGATTGCACCTATTGGGATTACTGTAAAGAAACAAAAATGAGAATATCCACACAAGGCATTTAGCAGATTGAGAGCTCACAGTGAGTGAAGCTCATCTGATTATCATTACAATTTCATCTGATCCTCACATCTGTTTGCACAGGGAAGGAGACTGAGGTTCACAGAAGTTGAATGACTTGTCCAAAATTTCACAGTCTAATGACTGATAGGTTCATATCAGTTTTCCAAACTCCACCTTTTGTTCCCTTAAGTGGACATTATTCTTCCCTTGGGCATTCATTAGATAGTCACTAGTCTGTCTCTCATTTTATAAATCTAATTTTTTAATTGGAAAAAATTATGGTTGATCCACAAAATAATTTTTTCAAGAATTTCTTTTTAGTTGTAGATGGACACAATACCTTTATTTTATTTTTTTACGTGATGCCCAGGATGGATCCCAGTGTCTCACACAAGCTAGGCGAGTGCTCTACCTCTGAGCCACAACCCAAGTCCTCCACAAAATAATTTACAAAGAATGATAAACATTAATTTTTGATGTATTCCATATGCAACTTGTTGGCACATTCCATATACCACAAAATCAGTATTCAGCCATTCACAATATATTTGTTAGTGCCATACACATTTTTGTAATTATTATGTTGCATTGTGAATTCTGGCACCCACATTAATGAATCCAGAATTTTCTGCTTACACACAATCTGAACTCACACCTCCTAATTCTCTATCTGACAAAGCAGGGAGAGTTATCACTGGGATGTAAAAATGGGTGATGTGCTGTCATATATGCAAATGAAATAACTGTTGTCAAAATAATGATATTTGCTCATTGGGAGAATTAATAGTTACAGTCTGCCCTCTTTTTCTGTTGAGGTTTAATTTAATTCTGTGGTGTGTATTAACTGAAGAAATTAATTTGGGTTTAATTATTGTGTGTGGCTGTTAATGTGCATGCTTCCGATGAGTATTTAGTTTCAGTGAACCGCCAATCCAGCAGTGATGTTTACACTCATCTGCTGATGGTGAACATCTGATGGAGAAGGTGGCATATGCTGGATGGGTTCCAAGTGCTAGGTCATCAGTAATAGGTTGCTGTAATTCAGGGGGGAAGAAACACCAGGCCTGGGGTAGAGAGGCACAGCAGTTTGGGTACTGACTGTGCTATTAGCAAGCTATTCGTAAGTTTCCACTAAAGAAAGTCAAGGGAAAGCCAATTTACCCTAGGGATTTGTTTTAAGAATTAAATTAATTAGTGTATGTGGAAACAGATTTACGAGTGGCAAACTGCTGATTGAACTGAAAGGAATATCTGGAATAAAGTTCTTGTGTATTCATTTAATGACAGATTCATTAAAGACTCAGGTAAGATTAGACAGGTACTTACAAGGCTCTCAAGAAAGCATTTGTTGATGAATAGAATGCAGGTTGATTAGATCAACATCCTCTCTACTAAAAATATTAACGTGAATAAAAATTCTTTATAGCACTCTGGGGATGCAGCTTGGTGATAGGGCACTGGCCTAGCATGCGTAAGACCCTGGGTTCAATCTTCAGTAGCAGGAAAATAAATTCCATATACCAAGAAAGATGGTTGAATTTTCTAGAAGTCTGCTCATTTCAAACAATAATTATCCCAACAGCTCAGGAGGTTGAGGCAGGAGGATGATGAGTTCAAAGCCAGCCTCAGCAAAAGTGAGGCACTAAGCAACTCAGTGAGACCCTGTCTCTAAATAAAACACAAAATAGGGTTGGGTATGTGGCTCAGTGGTTGAGTGCCCCTGAGTTCAATTCCTGGTACCCCCCATTCCCCACCCCCCCTGCCCAAAAGAAATTCCCATGTGATTCCTTGTTACAAGATTAAGATACACGGATCCCTGAGCCAGACAGGTGGTGTAGCTGTGTCATTCGCCAGCTGGGTAATTAAGCTTTGTGAATCAGGGTTCAGTTTCCTGATCTAAAACCAGTGGGTAAGACTTCAGGCACTTTTATGAGGATTAGCTTTGACATTGTTTATAAAACAAACCCTAATCCATGGAAGCTTCTCAATCAGTGTTTGCTTCATCTCCAGTAAGAGTTTTGTCATTTTAACAGGATTTTTCATAATGGCACATAATTCTTTCAAGAGAACCAACAAAGATGACAAATTGTCTCAGTATCGACCATTCGGACTACTGGATGTGGTCCTGGGTGTGTTTCAAGTTCACACTCCCGTGGCCTTTCCTTTCCCTGCTCGGTTCCTAAGCTCAGATTTTCTTGTAAGTGAGGAAAATAATGATGTTGGGCTGTCCAGCCTCACGCTGTGGTCCTGTTGGCTCGATGAGGTCAGTTGCAACTCTATTTGTCCTTTGTTTGCTCAATCCATCCCTGTAAGGTCCAGAAAATAAGTGTCTTGGGAGGGGAGACATAGAAGAGGCACAATGGGAGAAGCTGACCTCAAGTTAATGGAATTTGGGTCCTTTGAAAGGGAACACATTGCCTGGGGAAGCAGGCACAAGCTGTGTTCAGCAGCCAGGCGAGGCCTTCTCCTTTCTTCCTGTGTCCTTTCATTCTCATTTTCTCAACACAGAGTACATACCCAGCCATTTCTCACACCCCACACATAGCAGGTCTATTTAGACAGCAGTTAACTCTTCCATGCATTTTACACATGTCTGGCATGGGGACAGTTGGCAAGTAAATCTTTAAAGTTCAGGAGAGTAAGCCATTCATGCAACCTGTTAGCAAATATTTATTGATAATTTTTCCTCTGTTCAAAGATTGGGGACAGAGAGGAGGAGAAAATAGGTCAAATGAATATCTAATATTTTTTTTGTACCAGGGATTGAATCCAGGGGTGCTTAACCACTGAGCAACATTCCCAGCCCTTTTTATATTTATTTAGAGGTAGGCCTTGCTAACTTGCTCAGGCTGGTTTTGAACTCACAATCCTCCTGCCTCAGCCTCCTAAACTGCTGGGATTATGGGCAGGCACCGCCACGCTTGGCAATGTCTAACTTTTTTTGAGTGATTATTTATTTACTTATTTATTTTTAAGTGCGCTATCATAGTGCTCAGGCTTAAATAAGTTCATTAATCTTTGCAAACTTATGGGATAGATACCATTATCACCAATTTATAATGGAGGAAACAGACTCTAGGAGGAGGTTCAAGAACTTGTTTAAGGATCTAGAGCTGGTGTAGAGTAGAGCTGGGAACTTACCACATTGAACTTGCTGATCATGTGCCTCCTGCCAGGGTCTCTGTAAGAGCTGGAAAATAGGGGCTGGGGTGGTGGCTCAGTGGTAGAGAGCTTGCCTCGAATATGTGATGCACTGGGTTCAATCCTTAGCACCACATAAAATAAATAAAGGTATTGCATTAAAAAAATGAGCTAGAAAATAGCAAAAAGCTGTTAGAAATTCCAAACAGCCCTATATGACTTAGCAAGTGTATAGAAGGATGTTTCACAGGATTAGTATTGAATATAATGATTCTCCAGAAGTCTTTCTTTTTTTTTTTTCCTTTTCAAGGCTCTGTGCTACTCAATTGACTGTACATCCTACAAAGTATATGTGTTTGCTACACAACTCTGAGGAGTGGCATTCTATTTATGAGCAAATATGTTATCCACCTTCAGGATGGTTCAAACGTGATAGAAGCACCAATCTCCTTCCCTGTGTTCATTACTTTTCCTCATGCACATGTGTTTTTCCTCAGCCATATTACATGTGACCTCTCTATTGTAACATGAAGACCATGTTGTAATTATTAGAAATCATCTTACCACTTCTGTCTTATTCCCTTCAGTCTACTGCCTATTTAGATGTAGTCAAGTAAATATAGTCAAGTAGTATCAGAATCACAGAGAGGGGGAAAAAAAATCAAAAGATTTTTCCCCCCTCTGTGATTCTGATACTACTTGACTACATTTTCCTTTAAACAAGATTTGGTGGAAATAATCTAATATTTTCTCAAATTCCCAAAGACTGGTCTTATCTTCAGTACGAAATTAACCTGGATGAAGAGCTCTCTTGATTATTTTGACCATTAAGAATAATTTCTTATTATTCTATATTTAAAGCTCACTCATTACTCCCATGAAAAGCAGCTGATATTCTCCTCTCTCTCCTATGGGGGCAAATAAAATAAAAGATAAATAAAAGAAAAGAAAAGAAAACCCTCATACTTCAGCTAGACTTGAGTTCCATGACCAGCCATTTTTCAGTTTCTTCCAGGGGAGTCTTCCTGCCTGGCCCCCAGGAGACCTTCTTTGGGGGCTGTCTGGCCAAATGTTAAATTTTACTACCTGCAGGTGGTAGGATGTATTCATAATGAGTTTGCAAATGTTTCTTTCCTTTCCTGAGCATTTAAAGAATAATTCTCTCTCTTTCTCTCCTACTTTCCTTTTTTTCCAGCTAAAATGCAGACTGAGCTTGTCAAGAGCAGTAGGCAGCAGCTTCAAAAGCTGAGGCCCCCTGGGCCTTCAGGAACGTGAGCCTTGCCAACGAGGAGCTCACATTGTCTTATGAATTCTGATAAGGCTTTTGAATTTGAGAAAACTAGAAACTAAGTTCTCTTAGTTTTCTTTTAGTTTTTTGGAAAACTTTTCATTCTTTTTAGATCTTGGTGCTCTACACTTCACTAAGTGCTATTGTTGGCCACTGTTGCCAGCTCACCTCTGATCAAGAAATGGGAGAGTCACTTTGAGATAAATTGAGGCTGGGTTTTCAGAGTTCTGATTTCTTTCATTCAGAAAGATTTGAGCCCTTGACCTTGAATCCACTTAAACTTTTAACCAAAATAAGATTTTTTTTTTTTTTTTTGGTCAAAGATTTCTTTGGGCCAGGTACAGTGGTGCATACTTGTAATCCCAGCAGCTCGGGAGGCTAAGACAGGAAGATCACAAATTCAAAGCCAACTTCAGCAAAAAGCAAGGTGCTAAGCAACTTAGTGAAACCCTGTCTCTAAATAACATACAAAATAAGTCTGAGGATGTGGCTCAGTGGTTTTTTGCCCCTGAGTTCAATCCCTGATACCCACCACCAAAAAAAAAAAAAAAAAAAAAAAAGATTTCTTGGTACCCACCTCTCTCTGGGCTTGAAGACTTAATTTTTTTAAAAAAATTTTGTGTATATATAATTTTATATATAAATAAAAATAGTAGTTTTATACTGGGAAGTGAACCCAGGAGTGCTTAATCACTCTGCCATATCCCCAGCCCTTTTTATTTTTTTATTTTAAGACGAGGTCTTGCTAGTTTTCATAGAGCCTCTTTAAGTTGCTGAGACTAGCTTTGATCCTCCTGCCTCAGCCTCGTGAACCACTGGGATTGCAGGCTGGGTTCTACTGTGCCCGGCAAGACATAGCATTTGAGCACTTATAAAACTAAATTTAGAGACTCAGAAATAGAAATGCAATATGTCCGGAAAGTCTCAAAAGACAATGACATTTAACTTCTGTCCTTTTTTAAATTTCCTATTCTCACCCATCAAGTTATGGTGACAAGTAGGTTATCATATCCTTTCTTTCCAATTTAATCTAAAAATCAGTCTCGGATAGTGACTCATGCAATGTAAACTTGAAAGCAACTCACAGGAAAACATATGACTGGTCACTTGGACAAGGGGAGCTGTCATGTGAATCATCTGGGTGGCTCCTCTCTTCCTGCTCTACCTCACTGCTTCAAAAGACAAGATGATCTCATGTGAGGACACATAATAACACTCAGGATTGGAACAGGTATAAGGATCTCAATACACATCTACATGGGACACTTTGGGGCCCTGGGACATTTTCTGTAACTCTCTTTAAAAAAGGACAGGGAATTAGACCTGGATTCCCATTGTCCCACCATTTCTTCCTCAAGGGAAGAATTCAAGAGGGTGAGAACACATGTAGTCATCAAGTGGTGGCCCAATTGTGGGGCCAGGTCCTCTGTAGCAGGCATCCATCACCATTCTATCTTTGGACACCAACATCCCAAGAGAACTCATTTATCTTAGGCAACCGAAGGCTTCAGACTTCAAACAAGACTAGGGAACAATGTTAATATTTTTTCATGGCTTGACATTAAATATTGCGAAGGTTAAAGGTTTTTTTTTTTTTTTAAGTGTGAGAGACAGAGAATGAAGGAAGAGAAAACAGATGGGAGACATGATAGAGGAGATGATTATACCTCATCAGAAATAGGTAATAATAATGGAAAATTTGGGGCTGGGGCTGGGGCTCAGGGGTAGAGCGCTCGCCTCCCATGTATGAGGCACTGGGTTTGATCTTCAGCACCATGTAAAAATAAATAAAATAAAAGTACAACTAAAAAAAGAAATAGAAAATTTGCTTGATAATAACTTCCCTGTAGAAAGGATTTAACTTTGTCATAGAATTGTTGCTTGTGACTGAAGTGTTCTTGGTAGTTTAAAGGAAGTGTATTTTGTTTGTTTGTTTTCTTTGACCACAGAGCACAGAGAAAAGAAAATAGGATAATACTGGGCTTTGAAATTTCATAAAAGACCAGAACATTTAGGAGCCAGACTTGATTATTTTGTTCACCTTCTACCTATTGATCCTCAAATTTAACCCTGGAACATTAAAAAAAATCAGAGAAAGATGGTACCAAAAAGATGTTGTTGGGTCGTTTTGGCAGATCCTAAAACACAGAATTTGGAAAGAAGAATAAAAACAGTTGGATTATTTAGCTTGGAGAGATAAGAACTCAGAAAGGGTTAATAATTAAAGTAGCTGCCGTAGGACCTGTGTAAGATGCAAATCCATAATAACCATGAACATACACCAGTTTGCATTAATGAGATTTAGGGTGAATTTAAGGGTACAATCATAAAGACTATTCGAGTTCCTTTCACTGTTTCCCAGACCCTTCTAACAGCAGGATGCATTGGTATTAAACCTTATTCTCAATGAGGAGAACAACATAGGTAGAGCCTTTTTTATTGTAAATGTACATTTATTTTGCTTATTTAAATGTGGTACTAAGGATCGAACCCAGTACCTCACACATGCCAGGCAAGCGTTCTACCACTGAGCCCCCAGCCCTAGCCCCAGAGCCTTATTTTTTTTATGCAAGAAGAATAAGGCTCTGAAAAATGCCAAGTCTTTATATCAACCTTGAGGAGACTGTGATGTTTGCAAAAGTGAAATGGCTAGTTTTGCACTTTTAATGAAGCTTGGAGGCAAACAGTTTATAACCCTGGAAATATTTAATTTGAGGAAGTTTATGTTAAGATAATAAAATAATTAACTTTTTCTCATTAGATGCATACAGAGTGGGTAAGGTTATGTGTTCTGGAAAATTACATTTTTGCTCTCTCATTGACTTAACATGTGCGGATTGATGCAGATCAGATAGCTAACTGACAGGCACTTTACAAGTTTACCTTGTCTTAACTAATTGCCTGTTCAGAGTCACTGGAGGTTCCATTTTAAATTAATGACTGTGAGGTATTAAATTCAAACATGTATCTTGAGAAATTAGGAAGAGAATAACAAACAACATACTGTACCTTAGCCCAGAAACACAGTTCTTAGTGGTCTGATACATTAAAGCAAGGGGGAAGGCAACTGTGCCCACTACAGCAAACTTGGCCCACAGCCTGACTTTTTTTTTTAAAATAAAGTTTTATTTGGAATATAGTTGCTCCCATTTGTTAGAGTGCTACGGGGGCTGCTTCCACATTCCGAGGGCAGAGTTGAACAGTTGCAACAATCAACTTGCAAAGTTTAAAATATTTATTATCTAGTCCTTCATAGAAAACCTTTGCCCACCCGTACAATACAAGATCCTACTGCAGAGCAAGATTCTGTAGTGGTTCGTAATGCAATGTAGTTTTGGCTGGAGGGTGGTCTTCCCAATGCAAAGTTTACATTTTCAGCAATGAAAACACAACTTGAGCATTCTGTTGCAGTCCTTTATTCTAGTCTTTGTGGCTCCTGGCACTTTTCTTTGAATAAGAGAAGTCTGCATGACTTGGTGAAATTCAGGATTAATTTTGGAAACTGATGTAACATGGCTTCTTTTGGCATCCCTATGCTTCACGATTCATGCTTTCTTTGCCACTGGACTTTATATAGATTATCTTTTTGGCTCATTACAGGTACAGGGAATTTGTAGGCAGGCTGTTCATCCATTCTCTCACATCAAAATATTGTTAATGTGTCACGAAAAGAGGAAAATACATGTTAATTTGTTCCTACAACTAGAATCTTGGCATGGCTAGTTTTCTCTCTGGGTAAAGGAGAGGACTAAACTCTCTTTGAGTCAACTCTGTACATTACTTTGGCCCCAAGGAAGGATTAGTAAGAGTAGAAAAAATGTAATCTTTCAGGCTGAGGCAGGAGGATCCTAAGTTCAAGGCCAGCCTCAGCCAGTTAGTGAGGCTCTAAGTAACTTAATGAGACCTTGTCTCAAATTAAAAAATAACAAAAGCTGGGGATGTGGTTCAGTGGTTAAGCACCCCTGGGTTCAATCCCTGGTACAAAAAAAGAAAAAGAAAAAACAAAGAAACTAACCTTTCTGTCCCTAGCCAAACACTTGATTTAAACATAGTATTACTACCTATTCTCCCTTAGAATTAATTCTTGTCATTTGAACAAGAATGCTGAAAAAGAATTATGCTCTGTGTTGAATATAAAAGGAGAAACACAGTGGATTTATTATCAAGGAGCTCACAGTCTCATGCACTCCAGGCTGAGAAACTGTCAAGGTGATAACATCAATGCATTTGGAAAACAATGTGGTGTGGAGAGAGTCCAGGAGGCTTGAAGGAGCAGACAGGGACCCATCCTGAAGGAATATACAGGCCAATAAAATCATTCACTGTATGTAGAAAATGAATTTTAAGAATGGCAGATCAAATTGAAGGTGAACGGTCAGGAAGGCAATATTTAAATAAGGTGTTTTGCTAGAGACAGAAAAATTACATTTTTCATCTTTTGACACGTTTTGGCTTTAAGTGTGTTTGGTACTTGAGTAAATTGTACAATTGGTACGAAGTTGCCTTTTTATCACTGTGACAATGATACAATGCAAAGAAAAGAAATATGGATGCCTCTCATTTATTTATTGGTGGGTTTTATTGTGCCACAGTCAAAATCTCTCCCTAAGAGTCTTAAGTTCTCTCTTAAATCATTCATGTATCTAATGCATTCAATTCATGCATTAAACAATGATCATATGGGATCTTTGTTTTATTTAGTTATTTTTTAGTTGATGCATAATTGCATGGTGTAATGTATGATGCATGTACATGTACATGCTGTGTAGTAATTAGGATATTTACCATATCTATAAACTCATATGTGTATCACTTATTTGTAGTAAGACTGTTTGATATCTTTTCTGCTAGCCAATTTGAAGTGTTCAATATGATATTGCTAGTCATGTCTCTCCAATTGTGCAGTGAAAACAATCAAACAAACAAACAAATAAATAAACCAGAACTTATTCTTTCTCCTATCTAACCACAACTTCTTGCTTGTTCAGGATAATTGCTGTTGAGTAGTGGTTCTCCATGCGTCTGATTTTGCTTTCCCTTTTCCCCAGACACCATTAATAGTATCTGGAGATATTTTTGATTTTTACAACTAGGGACAACGGGTATTGTTGTCATCTAGGAGGTGGGAGCCCAGGGATGCTGCTGAGCATCCCATAATTGCAGGTCAGTCTCCTTTAGCAAATAATTATTTGATCCAAATGTGCGTAGTGCCAAGATTGGGAAATGCTTGATTTAGAATTATGTCTTCTGGTTTCCTGTTTTAGCCTGTTGGTGTGGGTAACCCAGGAAATAAGCAAGGTTGAAGGTTTACAACAGATACACAGGGCAATTATGAGATCAGATAAAAGTTCAATATTCTAAATATACAAGCTTCATGCACAGCATGTGATTGAACTCTTCCATCCCCAGAGGACAAGAAAGTGAACCCTACCTGTCTTCTTGGTGTATTTTTTTTTCTAAGTAGCATTTGTGGAGCATTTTAATGTGGAAATTCAGATCTGGGATTCAACTAAGCTACCTTTCATTTAAAAATAGAGTTTCTGGAGGAAGACTCCATCTAAATAATTGAAATACATGTTTGGTTACGAGGTACTTTTCTAATTAAAAAGAGAAAAGAAAATCACAGACTCTCTTCTGTGCTACACTGTGAGTCTCCCAAATTAGCCCTGCAACTTTGTGCTCAAAGAAGTTTCTAAGATTTTCCTGCCGTAATATGAAGTTACTTTCATTATATTCTTCTTTGAAAAGAAATGGCATTGACAGTACATAGAAATTAAAGAACTTTATTTTTTAATGCCCAGAAAAGAAAGGATCACCAGTGTTCTATTCACGTATGTATTCCAGGTAATTCATGGCATTTATGATTTATGTTGAGTCAGAGTGAAAAAACGCTGACAAATTCTTTTTTTAATTGTAGATGGACACAATACCTTTATTTTATTTACTTATTCATGTGGTGCTGAGAATCGAACCCAGTGCTACACACATGCTTGGCAAGTGCTCTACCGCTGAGCCATAACCCCAGCCCTGCTGGCCAATTCTTAACCATAAAAGAAGGAAAGAGTGGGGGTGATATTTCACACAGAACTCTTAGGAAAAGCAATGGTAAGGCATGGATTCGTCTTCCAGAGGTGGACAACTGGCAGTGGTACAGCTGTACCCTTTACTGCCTATTACCCCCACAATTTTTTTAAAAAAAAAATCAATAAGCCCCTCATAAAATTTGAGCTAAAACAATTACATTGAGTCCTCCATCTCTGTTTAATCACATTTCTTATAAACATATCAAAATCATTTTATTTTTCCCACAAAGAAGCCAGCTCTTACTCTGGAACCCTATGGGTGAAAGAAGTTGCCATCTCCCAGGAGAACTGTGGCCTCTTGGCCAACAGGTCTTGACTGAGTCAAGTTCTCTATAAGGAATACTCTCTTAGCTGTTTGAAACCCTCTGGAAGATAAGTCCTGTCTTCATCCTCTAAGTTGCTGTATGTGCTGTTCTTTTCCTCATCTTCTTAGAGAGGTTGAAAAGAGAATGGTTCGTGATTTATTTTTCTGCCTCCCAGGGCATTCTTTAAATACTGACATCACGACTCTCTTCTTCGTGAGTCTAGACTGTTATAGACTGCCAGAGTCTAGAAATGAAAATAAAGGGTTTTCAGAACTCAACTAGGGCTGTTCTGCTTACTTTGCAAACAAGGAAACTGAGGTTTAGGAGGCAACGCCACTCAGAGTAGCAGATTACCAGCTAGTAGTAGAAGTCCATGGAGACAACCATCTTCAGTACTGCAGGCTTCTCCCAGGACAGACCTTGCTTCTGATGCCCAGATGTCAGCATTCTCAGCTACATTAAATGGAAACACAGAGCTAGGGCTGTGAGATTATTCATGGTTTACCTGAAATTCGGATTTAACTAGGCATTCTCATTTTATCTGGCAAAACAGCCTGAGACTATGACAACCTTGTGTTCTTGGTTTATTAGAGCATTTGACCAAACCCACACCCTTAAATATGGCAGAACCCTAAAATTTTATCCTATCTGTGGTCTTTGATTGTCGTTGTTATGGCTTTGTTCTTTTGTTTTGGTCTCAAGGCTTGAACACAAGATAGAGAATAAAAGTTGTAAAAAGAAAAAATTGAGGATGTTTACGAATAGTTTTTCAGTTAGAAGCACTGGATTTATTGGTAGTGTGGTATATGTGATATACATTCTTAGGCACCCAATTGTTTTAATAATTTTAAAATTATTTTTTATTTTGTTCCATTGGCAAATTCCTAACTCATTTATAAAGTACATAAATAATTAACTGTTTATGTAATATTAAAATAACTAGTTAAACCATAAAGTCATTTATTACTTGTTCATTTATCTATTCATTTATTCTATAGTCATTTATTCCTTTTAACTCCATGCTTTATAAAGATAAATGCAATGCTTGGCTTCTAATGTAAGAGAGCTCATATCTGCATAGTTGCATGGAACAGGTCTGATATAGAATAGAGCTTTTGTCTACCTCAAGAGCTTCTGGGTTAATCAAATATTTTTCTAGAAAGACATGATTTACTTTCTGTGTAGCCAAATGGATGTAGATGCTCCCTACCTAAGTGCCTGGTCCATGTCCTAATACCTTGGGTAATGTCTGAAATAGAGCTCAGCCCTAGGAAACAGGAGATAAATGTGTTGTTTTTGGTAGTGGTTTCATGTGATTAAAGGCACAAACTGTAATCTACACTAACACATGTGATCTTGGGTGAATTAGTCCCTCTCTCTATATGCCTGTCTTCTCTTCTGTAAAGCAGAGGTGATAGGATTCTTGTTAGGCTTACATGAGGTGCTATGTAAAGTTAGTACCATGCAAGTTTCCTACTCCTAATTTTGTAGTGTTTATTATTATTTTGCCTTTTTTCTTCTGTTTGCATTTTTATTTTTTTCTTCTAGTAATTTCATCTGTACTTCTAGTGCTCTTTTTTTTTTTTTTTTGACATTGCATGCTGTCTTTGGGGTCTCTATGAATCCCAGTCCCACAACCATGAACTAAGCTTAGCCCAGTGTTGCATCAAGCCTCAGCCCTCAGAACATAAGCCCAGGTCAAATCCTCAGGGCCTTTGGTTTCATAAGAAAGGAACTTAGGGTAGTGAACTCTCAGATGTATTGTTCACTTCTCGGTCCCTCACTCCTATGAGAGGGACTATTCATAATTGGAAGGTGGCACATACTTGCTAAATGAGGGAAGAAATAGGTCCTTTTAAGTGAAGATTGAGAGAGAAATTTTCCTGGGATAGGAGACACTATTTCATTTAATTAGATATCATGAGAGAAGAATCTTAGAGCAGATGATCAAACTTACTGAGATCCCAAATATGGCATTTACACACACAGGAAGACCCTCAGATCACTTAATTTTTCATTTTATGAAGCTGTATAGCATCATTCAAGAGATGAGATATCCCATAGTCATTAAGATTCTCATTTTCCTTTACTAGCAGGAACACAAGCTTTGAAAATAAAGTTTCTCTTGAGTAGGCATTATTGCGTCTTTGTTAAAGGAAGTCTAGATTGACTCATGAATTTTCCTGTGCTGTTTAGCTCATTCAGTGCTACCCTCCAGATTCCTTTGTTGGGCAAGATCTCTGAACTTTTCTATTAAAGCATTCTATTTCTAATTAATTTTTTTAATCTTTAAAAAAATTTTGTAGTTGTAGATGGACACATGCTTTTATTTTATTTGTTTATTTTTTTAATATGGTTCTGAGGATTGAACCCAGTGCCTCACATATGCCAGGCAAGGCTCTGCCACTGAGCTACAGCCCCAGCCCCTATTTATCTTCTTTTCTTAAAAATTATTTTTTAGTTGTAGATGGACACAATACATTTATTTTATTTCTTTCTTTTTATGTAGTGCTGAAGATCAAACCCAGTGCCTCACATGTGCAAGGCAAGCCCTCCACCACTGAGATACAACCTTAGCCCCTTCATTTATCTTCTTAAAGGCCTCTCAAGATCTATTTTTAAATAAGAATTACAGAGCTTCAATTCTCGCTTGCCAACAAGGATTTCACAGAAGGGTTTTTGTTTGCTTTGGTTAGGGTTTGGTTTTGATTTTGCTAATAGGAAGGAAGGAAGACCTATGAGAATATACTCTGATAATATTCAAAAAAACTTCTTAAATCTTAGTATCCCAGATGGTTTCAAGTTAAAATTCAAAATCAGCCCAGATCTTCTTCTGATGGTAGTTTTCCATTTAACTCTGCATCTGAAGAATGCTTGTATGTGCTAAAGGAGTATTAATCAAGTGACGGGATATGTGGACTAGCCACATAAGTAAAGGCATAATCCAGGCTCCATGTGCTTTTTCATTATAGTTTATCCTCTGGGAATAAATCTTGTTATGTACTATAATTATGCAATAGAAATATCAGTGCATATAGTCAAAATTTCAGCAAGCCTCTGATAGTGATTACTCTTCTTCTCCAGAAAGAGCTGCAGATTTTCAGGTCTATAATTCTTTGTGTGTTCTTTGGTAGTGTTTGAACTCAGAAATCTCTCTTTCTCTTAACTCAGGATAGATGAGGTGCCTATTTGTTGGTTATTTCCTGGCATATTTCTGGAGTCTATTCACAAATATCTTAGCTTTCCCTTTTCAGGAATGGGGTCACACTATAGTTCCCCACTCTCTTTGAATTTACATGTAGCTGTGTGACTTGCTTTGGCTGATGATGTGAGATCAAACCTGGTGTGAAGAATCTTTCAGAGTGACTACATGCTTCTGAACATTCTTTTCCCTCTCTTAGCTCATCTGTCAGTGTTCTCGAGAATGTTTGTTCTGACCACCTAAATCCTGGAGCGAGAGCAATGATCATATAGAACAGAACTCCCAGCTAGCAGTGATGGAATATTAGTAGGGAGTGAACATTTATTTTTCTAAGCTAGTGAAATTTGTGGATCATTTGTTACCACACTACCTTCTACTCTATTCTGTCTAGAAAAACTTCCTCAGCATCCAGCCTGCTTTATTCTTAGTAGTCTCTCATAGTTATTTGTGGGTTTATGCAGTTTTTAGAAAATTGACTTCTTTCATACGCCAAGGCTAAAGAATATGATTAAGGTCAAATCATCAGCACATTCCATCCCCTGAAGGGAATAATCAATCCAGACCTGGGAGTGACATGTAAAATCATCTGTTGAAAATGAATCTCAGTATATTTGTAAGGATTTGGCGGAAGCAGTTGTGTTTTTGTCAAAATTTTTGATAGACACTTCCATTGCTCTGGCTGGAGGTAAGGCAGAACGTCATGTGGAAAGGTCTGGAGGAGGAAAGCAGTTCAGGACATGGTAATCAGGAAGCAGAGAGAGAGAGCTCCACTTACCTGTGACAAAATAGAAGCCCCAAATGCATGCTTTCAGTGACCTCCTCTAGCCACATCTTATCTGCTTATAGTTACCACCCATCGAATCCATTTCAGTGGATTAATGCACTAATTTGGTGAAGGCTCTCATAACCCCATCATTTTACCTTTGAATGTTCTTGCATTGTCTCACACATGAGCTTTGGGAGAACCTTTATATCTGAACAAGCTGCCTTCTTTATTTTTCAAAAAAAGTATATTTTTTTTGAAAATAAAAAAATTTATTTTTGAAAGCGGTATCATACAATTCTGGGCATTTTTTGTTTTCTGTCTTAGGATATTGAAAAAATCCAAGCATTAGGATAAAATGGAGATTGTAGAAGATAAAAGGAGAAAGCTTGAAAAAAAAAAACACAAGGTAGTTGGAGACATCATGGGTAAAGATTTACTAGAAACCAAACCTTATGCTAATTATGTGTGCCAATAAATTACCTTTATTATGCTGCCCACTTCAGATCCATTTTTGTCTGATGCTTGTAACTAAAATTATTTTGATGTACATAGTGTTTGAGTAGGAGCTCCCTGATGTGATAGGTTTGGAAAAGCGGAAAACCATCACCACCAATGTGCAGAAACAAGGCTGCACTGTGTCATGGCTTGTAGGAAGACCTGATGGGGAGGGAAGAGCGAAACATGGCCAGAGACCACATGACCATCAGACCAGAAGCAATGTGAAGTTCCTGACAGATGTATGTTCAAATCCTGTGTCTGCCAGGAAACATTATTTGACTTCTCAGAGACTTGGCTCTCCTATCTATAAAATATAACTATTCACTGCCAGTCATAAGTGACATAATGTGGATTTCACAGGTTAAGTTCTTTTCATTTGTGAATTTTGGGATTCAACCATCCCAATAAACATAGTATATGAATTCCTACTCATCTCACAAAAGCCTTGGTTCCCCTCTGCAGCTAGCCATTTACCCTTCCTATTCCCACAGAATAAGATACTTTAATACTTACACCTTAGAGCATGTCAGAGAGACTATGGAACCCTTATCTCCTCATACCATAGAATAAATTACCCCATCTAAACGAAAGCTCTCATTGATTTATTTCTTTTACTGAGGATGTGGCCTGTGTATGAGGAAACAATTTTAAATGCTGGAAAGATAGCTGAGGTCTTATTTTAAATACAATATTTTAAAAAAATAATCCTATTTATGTGTCCAGTCTTGTACATCAAAGTCAGAATGTTGTCTCCACTACTTTATCACAATGACTGACTTGTCCAAGCTTGATCTACAGGTGTAAATGTAAGGCAGAGAACACCTGTAGCAGTTGTGATTACAAGTGTTTCATGGTAATTTTTGTTTCTAATTCTTTCATCCCCATTATCCTCAGTGGCTATCACTGAGGAATTCTGAGCAAATAACAATTTTGATTCTGTTAAGTGTATTGCTAGAAAAAGCCCAAGCTCATCCCATTCAAAAATAAAACGGAAAAAAATCTATTTTTCTCACTCTGCCCTCCATTATAAAGTCTTTATGTTGGGAATGGGGAAGAAGAAAGACATAATTGTGCCATATAGAATATAGCAATCCGGTGCTCATTTTAATTAACTTTACCGTCCCATAGGAGCTATTGAAGTCCTCAGAGTCATCAGAAAATCCTATAATATTTTATTTCTGTTGCATGGCAACATGGAGATTGGTTGGTTTCTCCCATGGGACCTGAGACATTATACACAAGAGACATAGAGTGCTGTTAAGAATTAATCATTTTGAGATAGAAAACATTATTGGGAGCAGTGCTATTGTTCTAAAGATTTATTAACTGTCTGGCACATAGTCATTTATGCATAGAGCCAACATGGCGCTTTTATATTTCCTACTAAATATTTCTCATTGTTTTCTCAAAGTTATTAGTGTATGGCTAGCACTGAAGGCACATTGAATTAAAATGTGACATGGCACATTTGTCTGCCTCAATGGGTTCCAAAGATAGTTACATTATGGGGATTTGTAATTGAATATACCATGGATGGGGGTATTCAAGAGCCTAATTGTAAAGAAACAAAGTTACATCTGTGAAACACTTAGATCTGTGAGGTCAGAGAGACCTGTATTTGAATCAGAGTCCCAAGCACCTGGCAAACTGTGAGCTCACTAAGCTTTAGGGCAGGATATATTTTCCACATTTCTTCTCTCTTTGTAGAAGCAGCTGGGGAATCAACAAACTTTGGGTCAACAAACTTTTTCTGCTAAGAGTCAGTTAGTAAATATGTGTGGCTTTGTAAACAGTAAAAACTCTATGGAAACTCTTTCATTCTCCTGTTATAGTGCTCTGTGAACAAATGGCCCAGCTGTGATCCAATGAGACTTCCTTTATTTAGGGTCCATCCCTAAATCTTGAATTTTATGTAATTTTATGCATCATGAAAGTATTTCTTTTCATTTTTGAAAACTATTTTGTGAAAAGTCTTCTTGGTTCATGGGTCATTTAGAAAACCAGACAGCAGCCAGATTTAGCCCATAGGGCTGCTTTTGGGGATTTTAGACTCTCTTGGTAAAAGGAGTCATGGTAACTGAATTCCCATGTGGAAGAAAACTGCTCAAAAACTTGGAATATCTGCCTGATTTTCCTATGGGAAATAATCTCTATTATATAATCTCACAAATCATGCTTTTTTTTTTTTTTTCTGTCAGAGCTGATAGAGATACCTTAACTATTATGCCATCCCAAAGGGATATGTGAGAATAAAATGGAAAAATGTTTGAAAGTAATTAGTGATAAGTGTTTAATGTTGTGTTCTGGGACACACACAATGCTGGCTGAGTCTGTGTGGAAGCAGTAGACTTGCCAATTTTGAAAAATTATGCCATATTTAAAATGTTCATGACAGATAAATGGCAGGTCTCCATTAGAATTTCTCCTGATCTTGATTTAGGACTCCTTTAGTGACCATTCTTCAAGGGTGGCCACTGTAGTTTAAACGCCCATGTTTCTAAGGTTTAGTCCCCAGGATGACACTGTTGGGAGGTGGTAAAAACTTTAAGAGGAGGGGCCGAATGAGAGGTCTGTAGTCCACTGGGGTGTGCTCTTGAAGGGGATTCCGAAACTTCGGTCTGTTCCTCTTTCTCTTTTATCCTCTCGATGAGGTGAGTGGTTTTGCTCTGCCTTGTATTCCTGACCTTGATGTGCAACCTTGACACAGGCCCAAAGCAACAGGCCTAACCAACCATGGACTAGAACCTCCCAAACCTTTTCTCTTTATAAGTGGGTTGTCTCTGGTGTGTAAGTGATGGAAAGATGTCCAACATAGTAGCCTAATGATCCTAGGTATCCTTGCATATAGTACCCAACAGTTGGTCAAGCTCTCCTACAATACATGGCACACTGATTCATCTTTGCTGACAAGATGATAACCAGGATATTCTTAAGGACAGTTTTATACTTTAGAAAATATTTCCTCTATGTGTAGAGCAGAAAACCATACAAAACCAGGAGGCATTTTTTACTACACCATATTAAAAGTGTTAATATGTGAAAAAATATGTTCAGTATTTTATTGCTATATGCTTTGTGCATGTTCTCATAAAAATAATCATTATTATCAAATGCTATTTGAAGTCACAGGGCAATTGATACCTTTTCTCATAGAAAGAATTTAACATTGTTAAGCTTGTTCTCAAATCAATTCAACAAGTTGCCTCAGGAAATTCCCATCTTATTTTCTGAGATTTATTATTTTACTTAGGTACAAAATTTTATTACCTACAAAATATTTTACAAAATGATAATTTAAAAATTAGTAAGATATCTTTACATGGTACATTAATTTAGATTTTTATGCTTAGCTTGGAAGATTAAAAAATAGTTTAAAAAACTTAATTTGTATGAATAAGTACAGAATGAAGAGTAGTAGAATATTTAGGAAATTTGATCTTTTGGTCCTCTTGTGGCTGGGTGATTTAAGGAGACTTACTAATGTCTTTGTGCTTTAATTTTCTTATCTGTAATTTAGAGACAATAATATGCACACTGCAGGTATGTAGTGGTGATAGAATGAAATTATGTCAGAGCAAGTGCTTTGTAAACTACAAATCACCCTAATTATGTGAGCAGCTCTTATTTAGTCAGGAAATTACCAAAGTATTAGCTTTCTGTCACTGTGATTAAATACCTGAGAAAATCAGCTTAAAGGATGAAAGATGTTTTTTTTTTTTTTGCTCAGATTTCAGCCTATGGTCACCTGGCCCCATCACTGTGGGGCTTTGGTATGGGAGAACTTCTTTAGAGGGTGCACACAGTGCAAGAGAGGTGTTCACTCCATAGCATCCAACAAGCAGAGTGAAAGAAAGAGAAAGAGGGGCTGGGGACAATACACCCTTGGAAGTAGGCCCCAGTGACCTACTTCCTTCAACCTGGCCCTACCTCCTAAAGGTTGTTCCACCTCTTAACAGTGCCACAGGCTGGCTGTCAAGACTTCAGCACATGGCCTTTTGGGATCATTTTATATTCAAACCTAACAATTAGCTCATAAGACTTTCCTTAATCAGGTCCTATTCCAGTGGATGGTCTATTTTCCAGAAGCT